>NW_025920167.1:398059-531442 GCF_902686445.1 Sciurus carolinensis | reverse complement strand
TTAACATAAAGTCTTTATTTTCTTATGTGAAAACAGTTATAACACCCATATGATGGACTTTTTGTGAAGATTTAAGAAAGCAACATAGTACCTAGTGGAGGATGTCATTAATGTTAATTTCTTTCATAGAGTTTATGCTATGTACTGAATGTTTAAGTGACCCCAAAATTTCTGTTTTGAGGTTCTAATCTCCCAGAGTGACAGTTATAGATTTGAGCCTCTGGGAGGTAATTAGGTTTATATTAGGCCCTGCAGAAGGAAACTAATAACAAGGGAGGAAAACAGCTCTCCCATTCTCTCATATCTCCCCTCCACACACAGGTACCAGAGTAAAGTCCAGAAGACCACATATTAGGAAGATAGCCCTCTACAAAACAGTATGTAGGCCCTCACCACCACCTCACCAACACATTAAACTTCTGAACTCCAGATCTGGGAGAAAACACCTGTTTGTTCTTCAAGTCATCCATTGTATGGTATCTTGTTATGGCAACTTGAATAGAGTAGGTTAGATTATTTTTAAAAATATCTTTTTAAAAAGAGAATTTGGAAAGCAAGATAATTTTCATGTAATCCCAATATACCATGAATTTACAAATCTACCTCCTCAAATACGGTATCCACTAACATAAGTTACTGCAGAACACAATAACAACATTATGAGATTTACTGGTAGATGTATATTGATTTTGAAATTTCTCCAACAGGGAGAGAAAATAGGATCAGAACCAAAAGTTATACTCAATACATTTTTCTAGCACTTGGCAATTATTCTTTCCATGTCAACATTTTGCAGATATCAAAAGTAAACACCTACTACACTGTGAGCAAAATAATGAGAAAGAATCTGCTAATGACAATAAAATTTCTTAAAAGTTAGTTCAATCCCTTCTCTCTCTTAGTTCAAAAAAAAAAAAACACAGAGGCAACATTACAGGTTGTACACTAGTGACTGTACCAAGCTTTCCAGTGTAGGTGGTTTTTTACTTCATGATTGCTGTATAAAGCACTTTTTAAATGCCATAAACTTGTTTCATGTTTTCAGCATTTAAAGTGAAAATGCCATCATTTTTTATAACATGTATTCTAAATAGCTATTTCCTATTTAAAGAATTCAGCTAAAATTGCTCACTTAAAATTCAAAAGAACCTAAAATAATTCCTCCTTTAGAGGTAGGAAAGGAGTGACTATTTATAAAATATATTTTTTTAAATAGTAGAGAATTTTTTATAATTTGGTTTTAACATGTGGTAGCTTTTTCCCAATGAAGCAACAAATTAAGTAATTATCACCCTGGAAATATAAAAACTATGTAGAAAATGCCAGGATAAAGATTAGGAAAGAGCAATAAATGTTTAAAATATAACATAAATATGCAGCATTTATAGACACTAACAAATATGTGCAAAAAGAGTATTCACAGATATTTTTCTATTATTAAGGGACATCATTATGTTCACTTTTGAATCACTTCATTTCTTGCCAGTAGAGTTCTATGTTCACAACAAAATATTTGCACTGTTTTTGAGTTAGATCTACTTCATCAATGAAGGGAATGAAGAAGAATATAATTACCAAAATTAAGGGCAAAAAGCCTTCACACAGCAAAAAAAATGATTTTATGTGCCAGCTCTTGCCACCAAAATTGTAGGGCTGAAAATAGTACTGAAAATTAAATGTATCAACAGACATACATAAAAATCTGCTTATTCAACACAGGTATCCTGTGCTACAGAGTAAAAAGAATTTATATTTTCAACATTTTATGAACTAATGACTTATTAGAAAGAGGTTAGGATACAGGATTATCATACCCATTGTATCAATTATTCTAATTTCATCTTTTCTTACTATATATTTTTCTTTTGTCCTTCTGGTAAGCAGAACATATGACAGTCTACACTATTTTAACTATCTAAAACTGAAAGTTAATTTGTTGGGCCTGAACGAGGAGGAAAGTGAATTACCCACTTTACAAAAGCTGACTTTAGTCACAGGCAAATTAAGATATTAACAAGACTTTTATTTTACATTTATTTTTTTCTAATTATAAAAGTAACATGAAATTTTGTAAAAATACAGAGAAAAAAATTAGTGGCCAATAAATTCTACCATCAGAAACCTTTCTTCTCTTTTGGTATGTTTCCTTAACAGTGATATAAATTTTGATAATCTAAGCAAGCACAAATAAACATGAAGAAAAGAAAAAAAATGGACCCTTAGTATGGCCTTTTTCATGTGTTTTAAATATGATATATAATCATATATATATGATTATGAAGATGAGCAGTTAATTTCACAAGTCTCAGTTAGGATGGGATACAAGTTCCATAATTCAGAGACAGGTCCCAGAACTGAAATCTATTAATTTTTATATGGTCAATACTTCCATGGCAGCAAGATCTGACTATTACAGTGATGCCAATATCAATTTCCCTACATTAAACATGCTTTTCTTTGATAATCTTTCCATTCATATGGCAATAATGTTTTATTTTCATTAAAAAATGAACAATGAAGTATATTTGCCTAATAAATTTAAAGTCCATTCTGAGAGAAAATTTTGTCTACCATGAACCATTTATGGTATATATCTATGCTTATGTCATAATGATACATTTGTGTTCAATTTTCCCATTTATTTAATATCTATTTTTATTTGAATCTCTTCCTGATTTTAGTTTTAAATATATATTCTGAGACTTTTATCTATTTTTGTAAAACTCACTCAAGCCCTATGTGGCAAATCAACACTTACACAATTAAAAATTATACTGTCAATAGTTTTACATTGTATACATAAGACCCTACTATATTGATGTGAAAAATAAATTTTTCAGTTAAAAAAATTTAAAAAATAAAGTAGAATAATTTTAAATTTGGACTAAAGATTTTGAAACACAGCATTCAAACTTTTAGTGTTTCTGTCCTATAAGATGGTTTGCCAGATCAAAGGATAACACCCTTACATTACCCAATTCTCTCTCATAATGTTAAAAAATAAAAATAGAATATATCTTAAGTATAGTCACATTTCTTTTGTTCTGATCCATTGTTGATGCAAGTATGAAGATGCTAGAATCACAAAGACTGAAATGACTTCTTTAGCAAACATCCCAAAGTTAAGTCAACTCAGACTCAAAACAAGAAAAACAAAGGATGTTACCACTAGCAAATTTTTTCTGAAAATTTAGTTTTCAGTCTTATTTCTAGCTTCAAGAAATATTTGTGATCAACTCAAAATCAGAAGTCATAAAATCCCATTCATTTTCTTCTGTCCAATGTGTTAACAAAGTCGGTCTAAAACATTGTAATTCAGAATTGTTTCTCTCATCATCTAGCACTAATGCTTTAAAAAAAAAAAACTTCAAAAAGACATCCCCCAAAAATATAAAATTTGAAGAGAGAATTATCCATCCTTAAGTCAAACATTTCCTTATAAGTGACAGAAGGTCTGGCTGACTGCACTTTGTTGAGACTAGAAATGACCAAGAATCAAACTCTGCTACTTCCATGTCTAGAAAATTAAGACACAGGATAAGAGGTGATGGAAACATAACCAGCCATGTGTCTTCAGTGGACATATTCACATAAAAGAGAGGCACCATGTATTTCAAATGAATGTTTTTGCTATTTTTGCAGGAGAAAAGCTAATTGTTAGTGGTCATGGGACATTCTAGGCCCCAGAAAGGAAAGAATGGGAGGAAGAGAGGAATTCAAGGCAGTTCATGGTCTGAACAAGCTCAGGCACCCTATCATTAGCAAAGGTTTCCCAAGCTGAAGGCAAAATACTGCTTACCCAAAAAAGGAGTGGGTGAAAAGTGGGAGAAGACAGAGGGAAGCCACAGGACAATCAATGTGACAGTGTGAGGGAGAGAACCTGGAGCTATCCACTGGATTTGGGGAGCAAAGGTATCAGGTACAAAGACACCCAAAACAATGACTACAGCCACACAATGCTTGGCATTCCCTCCCCTGGTTCTTTGGGTGTCCCACGTTTCCTCCACCTCTGCTCCTGACTGACACTCAGGGTGTGACCTGCCAGCAGAAGGGTGCTCTGGGCTTGGTACCTGCTTCCCTTGCTAAGACTCCTCCTTCTCCTCCTGTTCCTCTGTGTGCCCACCAACACACAGCCTGGGCATCTCCAAGGAGCTGGAAGCCCCATTGCCATCACCTTGTTTCCCACCTTCTGCAGACTTGTGCCACTTCTTTCACTGCAGGAGGCAAGGGAGCAGCACAACTCTGCCCCCAGGCCCACCCCTGTAGAGGGGGTGTGTCAGGGGGCTTTCTGCCTCTTCACCTCCTCTGTCTGGAGGAAAGACCTACCTCCCCTGGAGACCAAAGCCACAGAAAGCATGGGAGGCAGCGGCCAGAGATGATCCCCAGGAGGAGTGGGGAAAACATGTACGCACACTCTACTCAACCCATGAAAATGCCTGAGTGACCCAGGTTCCGTGCCTGACCCATTGGGTAACTGGCACAGGGGGCCCCACTGCTGCACATCTGCCCTCCACTTTCTGCTGGGCCTGAGCCCCCTTTTCCTGCTTGTGCCCCCTTCCCACACACTCTCTGGCTCTGGGCAGCAGGAACAATGGACAACATTGTCCACCCACCAGCAGGACATCCTGCTTAGGCTGCTGGCCATGCATGGGCTTCTCCTCCTCCTGGACTGTGCTCTGAATGCGCAGAGCTGAAGGGAGTGCTGGGGCCACAGTGAATCCTGCATGTGTGTCTGCATCTTCTCCCCATGGCCTGGAATGGACACTTCCACCTGTTTCCCCAAGGACAGTGGGCCAGTGAGAGAAGAAAGTTCTATTGAAATGTTCCAACCAGAGGTGCAGAGTGCAAACCCTAGATTTAAAAAAAGGTGTTCAATGTTAAATCAATTTTGTTTTCTATCATTGCAGTGGCAAGCATGTGCAGTCTCTGCTATGTGGATGGTGAAGGTAAGAGGATCCCAAGTTTGAGTCCAGTGTGGGCAACATGGTGAGATCCCATCTCAAAGCAAACATGAAGGGCTGGGTATGTAGCTCCATGGTAGTGTGAGTTCAATCCTTATTTCTGCAAAGAATAACCATAAAATAATAAAACTAACAAAATAATAATTGCAACAACAGAATTTGTATCAGTATAAAACATTATAAAGTTAACAGTTCCAGTATCCAATGGAAATTATCAGGAATGCCAAAATATCAGGAAAATATAATGTATAAAGAACAGTAAATTTAATCCATAAAAAGTGACCAAAAAATAGCTAAGTGAACTAATAAAGACTCCAAACATTTATTAAAACACACATTTCAAGGGCTGGGGATATAGCTCAGTTGATAAAGTGCTTGCCTCACAAGCACAAGGCCCTGGTTCAATCCCCAGTACTTCCAAAAAAAAATACACATTTCTTATGTTCAATATAGAAGATGTGATGGCCTTCTTATGTTAAAAATCAATATAAAAATGAACCTCAAAAGACAAAAATATAGTGTGTGTAGTATGTGTCATTAATAGCTGATGAGACATCACAGAAAGAAACTTTTACCTGAAATAGAGAAAAACTGCAAAAAATGATGTGAGTAGGCAAAACATTTTTATGTAGAATGAAAGATAAACTATAAAAAGAGACTACTTAAAATAAAAATTTCTGAGATTTAAAAACATTCTAAACACAAACCACGCACAAGGACGAATATGTACGAACAATACATATTTATGAATGACAGGTGTAGAACCTTAAAATCTCAATAAGGATAAACCAATTACTGTACAATTTTTTCAATTGGCAATATATTGGAACAGACAATTCAAGAAAGAGATAAAAATGAAAATAAAAATTTAAAAAGATATTCAATATTGTTAGACACTAGAAAAATGCAAATTAGAAAGAGAATGATATACAAAACTCATAATTAGTCCAAAATTTTCAGAAAATTGATTGGTTTATGATTTGAGGAAAATTATTTGAACCATGTTTCTATGTTATACACAAAATACTAGTATATTTATTCTCATTCTCTAGAGTTGTGCATGAGTCAGGGCCACCAAAACAAGTTTAAAAATTTTAGGGTAATTATGATGATGATGATGATGGTAATGGTGATAATCAGTACTACTCTGATGTCTGACAAGTAGTGCTAAACAACTATTCAGTGAAAAAATGGAGATATTATTAGGTAATAAGATAAAATGCTATGATAAAATTTATTTTTTCAATTTCTGCAATAAAATATAAGTTAAATTCCAATTAAAATAAGAAGTTTAAATTTTCACTATTGATATTAAAGACACATATATGAAAATCCACTTATAATATTATGAAGTTGACATAGTCATGTGTATGAATAACATTTCCAATGAATCTAGTGTATCAGACATACAAAGAGAGTGGTGCAATTTTAAAGAAAGTAGCTTCTGGCCCCAATATAATTTCACAAAATCTTGCACTTACTTTCCAACTTATTTTAGTTTTTTCACATTATTATTGGTGATATGTACTTATTTTATTTTACGTCTCTCTTTGATGTTTCCAGATGACTTATGGGAAGTAGCTTAGTTATCTGTGTAATTCCTATTATTCACCAGTTAGTATTGTCTGCTTATTTTGGTAACAAATAAATTTGTTAAATTCCTTCTTGATTTAGTCATTTATGCATTCACTTTAAGGAAACATAGTCAAATATATATTGAATGCCACATTTTCTTCTGAACTTCTGTGCCTACACTTGTAAAGGGCATCTCAATTTCAACCCATCCATAATTCACACTGAAACTCCTTCTGCCCCAAGGTAAATTTGGAAAGTGAAAGGTTTTTCCTACTTTATTGATTCATACTTTCTTATATCTAGTTTCTAAGTTAAAAACACGAAGTTACAATTTCCACTAATAAGAAAATGAGATGTTCTAATTTTGTTATAAGCCAGAGAATGGAAGAGAGGAGATGTTAAGAAAGCTATTCAACTAACAGTTCCAAAAGAAGAGAGAAAACAGAGCAAAAATAATTGCTCCTAACCCCTAAGTGTACATTTCAACCCTTCATTCAATGTATCAGGAGCATGAGCACCAAGGTGCTTTTCATTACCTACCAGTCCAGAAGCAGCAGCTATTCTTACATTCCCATATTTGTCTTGTCCTCAAATTTTCTAACTTTACATTGTCCTTATGTTCTCATCTAGAGCCAACATAGCAATAAATGTTCTTCTCCATAAAATTCCATTATAAAATACTCTGGCCTTTTAGAGCTGGAAGACAATTTCCCAAGTGCTTTTATATATAATTCTGGTGGCTTAGGGAGTGTGTCTCAGGACCAATCCTTTTGTCTAGCATATTTTTATATTCAATAAATCCTTATAAAAATAATTCTCTCTGAGAGATCTCTTGTATTACAGAATTTTTATTCAATTCCACTTGTTTAAAAAAATTGTAGCCTATATGGTGTGTATTTTCTGCCTATTTCAAGTCCTAATAATTTGGAAATCATTTCCTCTTTCAAATATTTTCTTATACCAAGTAGAAAATTCGACCTAGTTTCTCCTGAAGAGCTGTTTTCTTAGTCATTTTTCTAAGTGCAATCTTTTGTCATTGAACTTGATATCCAAACTACAGCAAAATAACATTATGCAATGGAAATACAAATGTCCCCCACAAGATCAGCACACTGCTTCCAAACATTAATGACTTTCTTTTGCTAAAATATTTCTACTGATATCTCTAAGATAGTTAACAGGAACATATGTGATTTGGCCCTTGCTTATTTTTTAACATTATCTCCATTAGTGCCCAGTCCACTAATACATTCCATGATTTTGAATAATTGATAATGCTGTCTTTCTGAGGACATTCTCTCATTCCTTTTAATCTTCCTGAAAGAATATTTGCACTTCTCTTCACCTACCTGTTACAAACCCTTCATAATATGATCTATTTGTGATCAAGTTGAGATAACTTTTCCTCAGTCATTAGGCTAAGATTATAACCAACCATTTGTGCTCACAGTATATGGGAGAGATTAAGTATTCATGGTTCATAGTATAGGAGGGTGACTATTGTCAAAAATAATTTATATATTTCAAAAGATAAAACAGAAATTTGAATATCCCCAACAGAAGACATTATTCACATTTCAGGTGATAGATTTTCTAAGTACCCTGATATTTTTATAAATCAAAATATCATATGTGTGCCCCATAAATGTGTACAATCATCATGTATCATTTAACATTTTTAAAATGGATAAATACTTAATACATGTTTGGGAAAAGTAGAATTGTGACTGGTCCCAAGGGCATATTGAAGGGTGTCATTTCATAGAAGTGGTCACTGATGGATACTACATGCCTCATCAAGAGCTGATCTTTTACTCTTATGGTTCCATCTCAGTTTTTAGCAATTTAAATTTTTTGACTTATCTGTCTTCATTCTCCTCTTACATACAAATATTTTATGGCCTTCTTTCTTTCTACAGGTTTTCTCTAGAAAATTTTTTACCATTTATATATTTTTATCCATCTCCCTTTTAACTTCATTTATCTCTAATTTATATTTACAGAAGTAATTTTCCTCTTGAACCCTGAATTAGATTCTTACTAGTGTAATAACTCTGTCTTCTTGGATATTTTATAAATAGTTCAATTTCAACTACTAACTCATATGACATGTTTTTCTTATTTGGGGTGTACTGGTGATTGAACCCAGGGACACTTGAACTAAATCCCCAGACCTGTTTTGTATTTCTTCTAAGGTCTTCTCCAATTTTCTTCTTTAGTGTTTTTTAGTTTTCATTGTAGAAGTCCTTTACCCTTTTGTTAGATTGATTCCCATGTATTTTATTTATTTTTGAGGATATTGTAAATGATAAAATTTTTCTAATTATTTTTCATCATATTGATTATTGTAGATAAGAATGTCATTGATTTATGGTTGTTGACATTGTATCCTGCTATTTTGCTCAATTTATTTATGAACTCTAGAATTTTTCTGGTGGATGTTTTTTTTTTTTCTTCTTCTAAATATAGGATCATGTAGTCAGCAAAGAGAAATAATTGGAACTCTTCTTTTCTTATACATATTGTTTTTTTAATTTCCATCATTTGCTAATTGTCCTGGCTGGAGTTTCAAGTACTCTGCAGAATAATAGTGGGAAAAGTGGCATGCTTTCTCTTTCTGTTTTTAGGATTCTCATAACTCAAGAAATAAAAGCAAGAATCTATAACTGGGATAGATTCAAACTAAATAGCTTTCCCTCAGCAAAGGAAACTATCAGCAATATGAAGAGAGAGCCTACAGAGTGGGAGAATATCTTTGCCACTCATACTTCAGACAGAGCATTAATTTCCAGAATATATAAATTACTCAAAAAACTCTACACCAAGAATACAAATAATCCAATAAACAAATGGGCTAAGGAAATGAATAGACATTTCACAGAAGATGTACAAGCAATCAACAAACATATGGAAAAATGTTCAACATCTCTAGTAATAAGAGAAATGCAAATGAAAGCTACCCTGAGATTCCATCTCACCCCAATTAGAATGGCGATTATCAAGAACACAAGCAACAATTGGTGTTGGTGAGGATATGGGGAAAAAGATACACTCATACATTGCTGGTGGGGCTGCAAATTAGTGCAGCCACTCTGGAAAGCAGTATGGAGATTCCTCAGAAAGCTTGGAATGGAATCACCATTTGACCCAGCTATCCCACTCCTTGGCCTATACCCAAAGGAATTAAAATCAGCATACTACTGAGACACAGCCACATCAATGTTCATTGCTGCTCAATTCACCATAGCCAGATTGTGGAACCAATCTAGATGTCCTTCAATTGATGAATGGATAAAGAAACTGTGGCATATATATACAATGGAATATTACTCAGCCATAAAGAATGATAAAATTATGGCATTTTCAGGGAAATGAATGAAATTGTAGAATATCATGCTAAGTGAGATAAGCCAATCTCTAAAAACCAAAGGACGAATGATCTCACTGATAAGTGGATGATGACACATAATGGGGGGTGGAAGGGGTTAGTATTTTGGTTAGGGTTAGGTTTAGGTTAGGGTTAAGGAAGGTGGCAAGAATGGAGGAAGGAAGGACTGTATAGATGGAAAAGAGGGGTGGGAGGGTTGGGGGAAGGAAAAAAATAACAGAATGAATCAAACAACATTACCCTATGTAAATTTATGATTACACAAATGGTATGCCTTGACTCTATGTACAGAGAGACAACATGTATCCCATTTGTTTACAATAAAAAAAGAAAAAAATGCTTTCAATTTTTCTCCTTTTGTATAACTTCTGCCTTTTGTTTATCATATATAACCTTTACAACAATAAGGTAATTTCCTTCTATCCCTAGTTTCTCTAGTGTATTAAAAATGTGTGTTCTACTTTTTCAAATGCCTTTTCTATATCTCTTGAAATAACCACGTGATTCTTGTCCTTATGTCTTTTTATGTGTTGTATTACATTTACTGATTTCCATGTTGAACCAACATTCCATCCCTGGAATAAAACCCACTTTATCATGATGCACTTGATTTTTTAATGTGCTTTTCTATGCAGTTTGCCAACATTTTAAGAAATTTTGTATCTATGTTCAACAAATACATTGGTCTGTAGTTTCTTTCTGTTTTAGTCAACATTTTTATTGCTGTGACTAAAAGACACAACCATAACAATTGCAGAGGAGAAAAAGTTTGAGGGCTCAAGGTTTCAGAGATACTAGTCCATGGAAGTCTGAATTCATTCCTTGGGGCTTGAAGCAAGCAGAACATCATGGAAGAATTCTGTGGAAGAAATAAGCTGCTCTCATGTTTATCAGAAGAGGGGAGAGAAAGAGAGAGAGAGAGAGAGAGAGAGAGAGAGAGAGAGAGAGAGTCTCCACTCACAAGATACAAAACTTGTACCCCAAAGTCATGCCCCACTGTCCCACATTCTCCAGCCATTCCCTATCTGCCTTCAGTTGTCACTCAATTAATCTGATTAGGTGATTAATTCCCTAAATGGGTTAAGGCTCTTGTAACCCAATTATTTCTTCTCTGAATATTCTTGTTTTGTCTATGCCTGGTTCCCTCATTTATTCATTGTATTTATGAACTGCAGTGAGATGTTTTGATATATGCATATATTGCATAATGCAAAATCTCTCTTATTTACAAATCCATCACCCCACTTACCTATATTTTGTTCAGAGATATTTGGAATGTAATCCTTTAGCAATTTTAAGCATACCATACATTATTAACTATGATCATAAAAAATATTTCTCTGAGAAAATGTACATCATACTTATACATATATTTATTTAACCTATTATCTATGGGCATTTTTGGATAATATATAGTTTTTAGATTATAGTAAATAATACTATTATGACTACCCATTTTTAAGCAGATAAAAGATATACCTATTTATATTTGAAAGATATTTACTTGAAATGAAATGTACAGGTCATGAGATATTGTTTTAAGTATACCACATAATTTTCCACAGTGGTTGTACCAGTATCAAATGAGAGTACATACTTCACTGATATCATAAACAATATTTAATATTTTTTTTATTTTTTCATTTTAGTCATCCTGATAGATGCATTTTTGCTATCTCATAACTTTAATTTTCACTTCCTTTATAAGTAATTTATTTGATTTTTTCTTAAGCTTATTAAGTATTTTGATATTCATTTGAATAAACTGAGTGCTTTAACTTTTAGGCATTTCTTCTCTATTGAAATATTATATTTTCTTATTGATTTGTATGAAGATTAAACATTATCAATATGAGCTTTGTGCAAAAAATATAGTATAATTACCTGGCACTGTATGCCTTCTTACTGCATTGTTGGAATTATTTTGAGAAACAGTGGTTCTGGTTTTAAGAAAATCGCACATGCCATTCTTCTTTAGCATTTTCTACAACACGATTATGAAACATTTTCAAATTCAAAGTCATAAAATATATTAGGTTACTTTCATATTAGTTTCTAAAATTGATACCAGAGTACTCATCTGATACATTACAGGTGTAGTAATATATTTTTTTTAAATATGGACATCAATATGGAGAATACTAGCCCCTACAAAAGTGCAGAATGATTAACTTGTCAGAAATTCTATACATACATTTTGTGCATATATATATATGTGTGTGTGTGTGTGTGTGTTTGTATGTGTGTGTGTGTATAAATATATATATATATTCTGAAATTTTTTGGTTCATTAAGGTTGAGAGAGAAAGAGAGAGAGAAACTATTGCTCATTCTTGAGCCTGTGGTTTAGTCTTTCTTGATTTTCAGATCAGAATCTGTTTATTTATTTAATGGGGTTGATCCCTCATCTGATCTCTCATCTGTGTCTCCAGAACTCAGGGAGATTTTAGGAAAATTCACATGTCCTCAGGTGTCTTTCCTTCCTGGTGGTCTCTCCCAATTGGCTTTATAATTTTGCAGATGATTCAAAGGGAAAGTGAGCTCTGAGTCTGTCTCAGGATTCTGTCCATCCATTTTCATTCTTCAAGACACTAATTTAGGGGCTGGGGAGATAGCTCAGCTGGTAGAGTGCTTGCCTCACAAGCACAAGGCCCTGAGTTTGATCCCCAGTACTGCAAAAAAAAAAAAAAAAGATACCAATTTAACCTCTTTATTCTCATAAGACAACCACATCTTTAATGGCTTTTCTGAACCTACCAGATGATTTATTTCAAAACCTGGATTTGTCAATATTTTCTATCTACCACATTTCCTTATTTCTAAGTAGCAGTAAAGTCTTAGCTGAGTCTTATTAAGCCCCCATCAGTGTAAGTTATGTGCATCTCCAATACAGATTACATCTAACCTATTTCATGTATAAATGAATGTGTTTTTATAAACTGGCTGTTCTAGTCACTCCTGGTGGACTGTTTAATCTAATCTAAACTATGGTAACATACTTTTGGGAGAAATTTAAAGCAACAAAATTTACATTTTAAAATTCAATAGTGAAAACACAATGCTTTAATCTTTTAATAAATATTCACAGTGTATTAAGAATAAATTTTAAAACTCAGTTATAAAGCAAGATCTAACATTTATATATCTACAGAATTTATGTAGGCATCATTATACTTGGAAAAGGATATCAATAAGGTCAAGATTTCAAATCACCATAAATTATCAAAATAATTTCAATTAATTTCCAATTTTTTGGTGATTAGATTTGAATATTAAAGTTATTTCAAGACTATTAGGAGAATGAACATGAGAACCTACACAGGAAATAATTTAAAAAGATATTTTAGAGTGAAAAACTAGCCCCATTAGTTATTAAATTACATCCATTATTGCAGTAGTGTGATGGCAGAGATGACATCAAAAGAATGAAATTGAATACAAGACTGCTATTAACAAACAAATTGCAGTCATTTTTTCAAGTTGGATACTTAAATTAATAGAAGGAATTAAGTATTATAAAATGTAATTACTATTGACTCTTAAAGATACACTATGTTTTGCTTCAGACATGAACTGAAATTATACATAGATAAAATAAGAAAAAAACAAAGGTTCTAAGCACTGTAGAAGAGAAAAACATCTCATTTATTTGCAAAATGAAACAGTTTACACTTTTAGTTTAGTACTCAAAAACTAGAAACTATTATGGACAATATATTTTGAGTAATAAAAAAGTTAAAATTTAGCATGATGAGAAACCAAGTTGAACAATATGAGAATGATCCAAATATTAAAAAGAATGCAGAGTAATAGTAATCTTTAAAAAGTGCTTACATATTTTTAGTGACAAGAAGGAAAGATATGATAAGGCTTCAATACCTAAACTTAGCTGAATTTGAGGCTGTATAAAAGTAGAAAGTGAAGGTTAATGAAGAATATTATTGAAAGTCTACAACATACATACACACACACACACACACACACACACACAAAGACTACACAAAGGTGGAAGGACAATTCATTCTAATCCCTTCATGAAATTTTTGTACAATTATTCATTAACTACAAAGAAAACCAAAACAAAATTTTAGAGGTAGGTAAAAAACTGTCAATTTTAGTACTGTGTGGAATAATTGACCTCATACCCATAGAGAAGTAGACTCACTCATACCACACTGTAAAACACTATGCCAAAGAGGTTATATGTAGATAATTCCACCTTAAAAAACAGAATGCATACTTTTTCTCAAGTCTGTTTGGAACATTTCTTATGCTGGAGAATGTGTTGCATCATCAAATAAGCCTCAATAAATTTAAAGGAATCTATAAAACATAATTTTAGTATCTAAAAAGAATAAGATCCACCAAATGAATAGTACTGATATTGAAATATGTCAAATCCTACAACACATTTTAAAATAACCAATGGCTATAAAACAATTCATATCATCAATTAAACATATTTTAATATGAATGAAATAAACACAAAACCAAAGAGCACACAAAATTTATGACACAAGGTTTAAAATAAACTCAGTATTCATTTTTTTAAACAAAAGAACTGCTTAAAGGAAAATGTATTCTATTATTTTCTATATTAAAAAGAGAAATATCAAATCAATAACCTAGACTTTCACCATAAGAAATAGGCAAAAGGAAGAAAGAAGAAGCCTAAAGCAAGCTGAATCTAGGAGAAAAAGAAAATTGAGAGCAAAAATAAATAGTGTAAAAATATAAAGAAATCAAATAAAATGAAACTTGGTTTGTTGAAGAAAAGTTCAAGCCTTTAACAAGAATGACTTTCTAAAAATGAAACACTAAAATTACTAAAATCAGGAAAGAGAGATTGTCACTACAGACTTTTGTTAATAAAAATTTTAAGAAAAGAAATACTCTACAATGTTTCTAACAAATTAAAAAATAAGATGAAAGGGAAAAAAGTCCTAATAAGATACACATACTGAAAAAGAAGAAATAGGAGGACAGACAAGACATAAAAAAACAGAGCATGGATTGATAGCTTAAAATATTTTCTCAAGCCCATGTCCCAATGATTTTACTGGTGAATAAACAATCAAAAAATATAATTAATACTTTAAAATTTCTTCAGAAAACAAATAAAGAATGAAGTGGACTATATCCCAAATCATTATATGGTAGTAACACCTTAATACTAAAATCAAAGATATCCCAAGAAAACTAAAAATACAGGTAAGTGTTCTTAAAATGTTTGACAAAATGTCTAAAAAATACTAAACACAATGAGCAACAAAATGCTTATAAATGGAATTTATGATAGGAAAGAAAGATTATTTTCACATTGAACACTCAATACAGTAACTTATTCTATGGAATGAATTGTTTCCCACAATAATACTCAATGTAAGTGGATATAGAATTTCTAGGGAATAATTTAGATTATATTAGGATATAGGAAATCTAGGATGTAATTCATATAAGAGAGATCATGATTGTGGGATCTAATTAAAAAATTGGAAGTCTTTTAAGAAGTGTTCTAAAATTCTTCTTTATATGTGAATATCTATGCTGAGGAAAGATCACCTGAGACATAATGAAAGAGTGTCAGTATGAAACTCAACAAGGGAGACCTCATCAGATAATAAATCTGGTGGTGCTTTGACCTTTGACCTTTAATCCTCCAGAACTATATTTAAAAAATTCCTGTTGCCTAAGACACCTGATCTAAGGCATTTGTTATTGCATCCCAGGATGACAAAGAAACTCTATTGATATAATTAAGGGTAAGTAAACATCATGTAAATAGAGATAGAAAAAGAAATTTATGTGAAGACAAAACCACACACTTTCCAATAAATTTTTCTTTACATTTTTGGAAACAGGATTTCCAGAAAGTGTAGTTGCATATCAAGTTCCCAGTCCTTGGGGGTGTCACCAGAGAAAGATTTGTCCCTGTGTTTGAAATCAAGAAAAGACTTGTGTATGAACTCTGACCAGACAATTGTCCTCAAAGATCCATGCTGGTCTGAAGTGGGAGGATAGTCAAGAACATCTGGGACATATTATATGCTAAAGTTGTTATTATATAAGAAGACTGTCGGGTTAATTCAAACATAAATCCCAAGTCATTCCAACCACAATCAATTCATTTTGTTTTCACTGCACCTTCTCCTCCTTGATATTTCAAAAATACTAACCAGCACATAAATGGCCAAAATGAAAGGGCCAGAGGAAGTACCGAATCTCACCTGTCATCTCAGGGATTGGGGAGGCAGAGACAGGAGGTTCTCCAGTACAAAGCCAGCATCCCTAAATTTAGGAGAGAATAAGCAACTTATTGAGACCCTGTCTGTAAATACAAATACACAAAGTGAAAAATTATTGGCTCAGGGGATATTTGACCATAGGCCAAACATGTGCTAGCAGACAAAAAAAGAAACCTCACCTAATTTAGAAAATTCCTGAAGTCCTGTTGAGTGCATTCCTCTCAGAAATCATTGCACTAAGATAAGCTTCCAGAAAGCCACTTTTGTTGAGCATTCCATCATTCACTTCCATCCAAAATCTTGCTAAACTTGTGTTGCTCCTTCACAAAGAAATGCCTAAGTTTGTAAAAAATGCTCCTGGATAATGACAGCAAATCATGAGACAACTACATATTCCAAGTGGAACAGGTTGCATCCAGCCAGTTGAGATTGAAGAGCATGGAGATTCCAGGCTCGTTCAGGAGAGTGCACTTGGTTTTACTTCCCAGAGCTGTTTATAGGTCTTGGTAGCAATAGATTCCAATAAGTGCATGCAGGTCCTTGGTGATGTCACAGAGAGGCAGACTGACTTCAGCATGATGTCACAGTGCCCATGGCAACCACAGACTCTTTTGGTCCTGGTCCTTTCTGACAAACACTCAAAGCAAGCACCAGCTCAGCTGTGATGTTAGGAGGAAAGACTGACATAGGCAGCCCCAGGGGCCTGGTATTTTCAAGAAATGCAATCCCAACTTATTCACCCACTGAAAGGGGAATGAGGGTGTGTTGGGGGTATGACCCATCTGGCCTATGAGTGGCCCAGTTCCTTCCTGGTCAAGGGACCTTGATGAAAACTGACAGCCCCACACTACCCTCCAGGACTGCTAAGTGGCACTGCCTTCGTTTGTTAGCACCAGACAAGCTGGCAGGCTGATGAAGCCAGTTCTGTTGCAGACTGTTGGTCCCCACCATGTCTAGTGGCCAGGGAAGTCCCCTGCCCCCCAAGCATGTCCAATTGCTCAGTGGAGGATCACCGAGGAAGACACTGGACAAAGCAGCATTGATCTTGCTCACAGCTCCTCCAAGTCTGGGCTCACCCACTATATTGCTCACTCAGAGAACTGGCCTATGGCCCTCAGAGTCACTCACAGTGATGGCCATTGACAACTTCAGACGTAGGACTTGGGTTTCTCCAGTGCAACTTGCTGGTTTAGGTGATGATTGAGTTGGAAAACATCACACAAATTCTTGCAGGGTGCTCCTCCTTTCCTATAGTGCCCAAATAGGTGACAACTGGAACCTGTGATGTTGGACTTCTAGAGGAACTGTAGATGTAGCTCAGTGGTAAATCACCACTTTGTTCAATCTAAGTACAGAGAGAAACTAATCAAAGTGTCTTAAGTTGAATGAATGAGAAGTACAAACAAATATTCAAAGAAATAATCTGTTAGTTTTTTTTCAAAAAATAAATATGGTGTCTGTTTAATTTCAGGCTTTCCTCAATAGCCATAAACACAGCTCATTATTACATATAACATAACTCAGGAGATTCCTTGATTTGTTTCAAAACATGAATTTATTCCCATTTTATACAAAGTATCATGCAAAAATAATTTATCCAAAGATAGCGGATACATGTTTTTTAACCAGAAAATTTCCAGGATACATTTGCAAGTAATCCATCAACTGGAAAAATGAAAAAGAAAAATACTAAATTTATATTAGTCAAGGTCAGGGAAAATGTCATATATATTTCAGTCATTGCCTAAAAGCCAAAGAAGTAAGTTTTTAAAAAATGTGAAGGATAAGATTCCATAACAGGAAAAAGTTCAGTAAAATGTGGTACTTTCTCCTTGTAGAAACAAAGAGAAATCAATAAGAATAATTCTTCTGTAAACAGTATTCAATTTTATTTTAAAAAGTTAAAATCCATCAGATTGCTCTCTCCTAAGATATCTTTACACAGCCCTTGTAACAAAAGTATTCATTAAATATTTAAAAGAAACAAGTCCAATAATATAGAAAATAGTATAATGAGATTCTTTCAACATAACCATAAATCAAGATTAAAGGAAAATAGCTAAACTACAATTAGTTGCTCATCATCCTGTATGTAAACCTACATGAAGACATTTAATTCTGAATATTCTGTCCCTTGCCTTTCATCCATACAAAGTGTGCAGATGATGTATTTCTTCCTGTGTCTTGTTTTAAATGTAAAGCATGTATGTGAACTCTCTGCTTCATAATCCAGATTTACTCTCTTTTTTATCATGTTTTCAATTTGTTTACTTTTGGAAATTGAGTAATTATCAGAAATGTCTTATTCAGCTAGACATTATCTTTAACTGAAAGATAACTATAGGCTGAAAGTTTTGAAAAATAAACAGCTTGAACAATTTTTTTCCTATAGTAGGATGAAGATCAGTGATAAATTACAAATCTAAGAGCAAAAGAATTTCTTAACCTTTATGCTTACTTAGAAAACATTACTTAAAAAGTATGTGACATTAGAAACGAAACCCTAATGATGCACAAGGAAGCAGAGTAATTCCTAGAAGTTACGTATTCCTAAAAATATGAGTAAAAATAAAGTTAAAAAGAATTTAAAAGGAAAAAACAAAACAGGAATGCATATAAACAATACTATAAAAACATATAACTGAAATTCAAGTTCAAACATTTTGATGCTATGAAAATATAACATAACTTTTGTCCTCCTGAGCTGTTTTCCATACCAAAACCACCCAGGATGGCATTTTACCTGAGATTTAAAAGCTTGTAACTATAATTGAAGCTCATAAATCTTTGCCTTTTTTTATGCAATTGGGTCAGAGATTATTAGTGTTTGGTAAACTCTTTCAAACTGAAAAGAAAAGGAAAGAAATTTGGAAATGAAAAACACTACCCGCATATAAAAATATATGTGATCTGCCAATAGAACATACATTTCTGAATTGGTTTGGTAAAAGGAGTGGTAGATTGTATGATTAGTCACCTATAGCCTTTCCCTAGGTCTCTCAATTTTCCAGGAAAATCGTTCATTTACAAGGGAGCAGACAAAGTCAGAGGAGGAGTCTATGACCTTCTCTCAGCAAAACGAACTTACTCATAGCTATCTATCACCATGGATAACTTCTTTCAAGTCCCTAAATATCATTGTGAATTTGTGTGAAAGTAAGGGAATATGGCATTATATTAAATTCCTCCCTGCCCCCACCTTTATAACCTTATATTGAAATTTTCCTGAAGTTTATCAAAATGATTTAAAAAATTTCTTTTCAACATAGGAAACACATTAGTTACTTGCTCTTTTCTTATAACAACATATCTCCTAGTACCTTTGAGAGATTAATGGTAAGATGATCTTTCAATGTCCCTCGTGTTATACCTTCTGAGAAGAAGCAGACAATAAAATTTGGGGAATCCAATGATTTTTCTAATTTATATAGCCACTCATCACAAGTTTCCACCTTGCATTCAAATACCCCCATTCTGCCATCATCAGGATTGAAAACCTCTCTTAAGAAAATTGAATTTAAATAGGATATGGTCTCATAATCAAGAATAAGTATTTAGTTATTTTTTAAAAAAGAAAATCATTAAAAGAAGATACAATGACTTCAACAATGTAGCCTCCACCTTTAAACACAGTCAAACCTCAACTAGAAAAATAACAAAATATAACCCAAGAGTACACAAAGAACTCTTGCTTGCATTTAGTTTAGAAAGGGATCTTATTTTGTCATAACAGAAAGAGGCATTTAGTAGTCTGCAGCTAGATATGAGACTAAAAAAGTCAAATTTCTGCCCTTCCAAGTATGAGTCACTCAGATGAAACCACACCACCTTCCTAAAATTAAAGTTTATATATCACTTTCCAGTTTTTATAATGGGCTACTTTTAGAGAGATTTAGGATCATGGCAAAACTGAGCAAAAGTTGGAGGTTCTGTATATTCCCATATCCCCAACATAAGCATACAGTCAATTCCATACTTTAATATTAAATAAGATAAAGCATTTTAAATCTTTATAACCAAAAACCTGTGAAGTAATAAATATTGTTTTAATTCCCATTTATAAATGAGGAAAGTAAATCACAGTCTACTGATTCTCACTCTCAATCTCTGTTTCCAGATGAAGATCATAGAAACTAACAGGTAAAAACTGCCCAGTGTCTTTCAGCTCACCTATACCACAGGAATGTGAGAACTGCAGATTTTCCAATCCTCTCCTACAATGACATAAGTAAAAACATGCAAATCCTAAACCTAATGTAAGAAATTTACAACCCCAATCACATTCAGAGGTCAACCCAACTCCTCCTGCCATGTGAGACTTTCCAAGGTAAAAGCTGAATCAATTGTTTCAACACCCTGCTACATTCTCAGCCCTCTGTATTCATATCATGATTACAGGCCCTTCTTCTTACCCCTCACAATATAATCTTATGTTTTGTATTCAAAGACAACTTTTTCAGTGTTTTTAGCCAGTTCTCACTTTTCTAAGCTGTTGAACTGCATTCACTTCAGTATCCACCACAATTTCACAACATTTCCCTCTAAAAATGGTGACTTTCCAAATTCTAAATCATAGCCTCACATATGGTAGTAACTCCACAGCTGTGCAATTCAACTGGTCACAAATGTTTAAATATAAATTTAATTAACAAATGTCAATTAAATTTAAAAATCTGTGTCCAAAGTCACACTGACCATTGAGAAGGACACAACAGACACACTGATTGTCATGTCAAACAAATATAATGTGAAACATTCCAATCTCTCATAAGGGACATTTCTGCTCCACAGCATAAATACTTGCAAATTGAATATGCCTCCATATACAATGTCTTTTCTGTATGGTCCAGTCCAAGAACATCTGCTCCTTATCCTACTCCTGATTGCTCCTCTCAACTTCTTTCATGTTGGCATCCTATAGGATTTTCCTCACTGCTCTGTTTGTGTCATTTCAATTTCTCATGAGATGAACTTTTCCACAGCACCATTCATAAACTGGTGACTTCCAAATCCCTATCATGAGCACATTTTCTCATCTAAATTCCAGACTACTAATCCACCCATAAATGCATTTTCACTTGCTTAATTTAAAATGTTCAAGTAAAACAAAAAATTAAAAACAATAAAACCTTTTCAAACCCAAGCTTAATTTCTTCCCTTTACAAAACTTGATTTTTGAACACAGCTATTCTTTGTAAATGACAATTCAAAAAATATGACTCCTCTACACTTAAACTTCTAGAGTCCTCCTTATAATCTTGGTATGAATATCAAAGTAAACCCTGGCATCTGTCCCCAATGTATTTTTCATACTACAATAAATATCAAACAGGATGCCTAGGACATTTTAGAAGGTAAGCTGCTGGATGGAAGTAAAACTTTTAAGCAGAACATGGCCAGTGGTTCTAGTAAGCAGTCTGGTAGTGAACTAAAAGCAAACACCCCAACTCCATGAGGAGTACCAGTGACAAGGTCAGAGAAAGAGTGAATGCCACTGAATGATTCCTGGAGAAAACATTTATCATACCAGGTTTAAAGGACTTGAAGTGCTAGCTGAGAAGTGTAGCTAGCATTTCAAACAGAGAAAAAAGCAATGCACAGAGGAAATAGAAGCAATCCTTTTCAGGGGCACAAAAAATGTATCAAAGCATTTGTTGAGATGAAGCTGGAGATATACAGAGGAAAAAAGGTTTTTTCCACAAGTATAATTTTTAATATTCTATTTTATTAATTTATTTATGTTTTTGAAATAAACCAGATACTTTTTATCTTATTAGTTTTACATGACAGAATGCATTTATACATTTTGAAATATCATAAAAAAATGAAATGTAGTCTCTCATTTCTCTTATTAAACTAATTGTAGTTTCAAGTCATTCATGCAGTCATATTTGTACATGAGGTAAAAATAACTGTTTCATTCTACTATCATTCCACAAGAATAAAAATCCCCTATCTTTGCTTCCCTCTACCTAATATTAAGTGATTCTATTATTCCCTATTTCCCCCTCCCACTTATTGTGACTTAGCATACATATAAGCGAAAACATTTGGACTTTGGTTTTTTGGGGTTTGATTTATTTTACTTAGCATATTTTTTAACTCCATGTATTCACCAGCAAATGCCAGAATTTTATTCTTTTTAAAGCTGTGTAATATTCCATGGCATGCTCTCTATCTACCATATTTTCTTTATCCATTCATCTGTTGAATGGCATCTAGATTGTTTCCATATTTTAGCTGTTTTGAATTGAGCTGCTATAAACATTGGTATGACTGTGGCACTGTAAGTCCTTTGGGTATAAACAGAGGAGTGGGATTGGTGGGCCAAATGGTTGTTCCATTCCAAGTTTTCTGAGGAATCTCCCTACTTCCTTTCATAGTGGTTGCACCAATTTTCATTCCCACCACCAATAGATGAGTATGCCTTTCTCCTCACATCCTCAACAACATTTATTCTTGCTTAAATTATTGATAATTGCCAGTATGATTAGAGTGAGATAAAATCTTAGAGTAGTTTTGTTTGCATTTTCATAATTGCTAGAGATATTGAACATTTTTATATATATGTTGAATTATTGTATACCTTCTGTGAAGTGTCTGTTCAGTTCCTTTAGTAAATTAACTGTTTGTGTTATTTGTTTTTTTGGTGTTAAGTTTTTTGAGTTCTTTAAATAGCCTAGAGATTAATAATTTTTCTAAGGTGCATGCGGTAAAGATTTTCTGTTAATCTGTAGGCTCTCTCTTCACATTATCGATTGTTACTTTTGCTGAAAGAAGCTATTCAGATTGAGACCATCCCATTTATTGATTCTTAATTTAACTTCTTGTGCTTTAGGTGTTTTCTTAAGGAAATCATATCCTTGACCAACATAGTAAGGATTTGGACCTACTTTTTCATCTAGGAGTCCCAGGGTCTCTGTTCCAGTGCCAAAATCTTTGATCCACAGTGAGTTGAGTTTCATGCAGGGTGAGAGATGAGGGCTTAATTTTATGTTGGTACAGGTGACTTTCCAGTTTTACCAGCATCATTTGTTGAATGAGGTATCTTTTCTCAGTGAATACTTTTGATGCCTTTACCTAACATGAGATTGCCAATGTCAGCACATCATTGTAGATTCATAGATATCAACTGATAGAGGTAAATTCATCAGTATCCACCCAGCAGGGTAGATTCATTGATATCTACCCATCAGGTTTATTCATTCATATCAACCTATTAGGTAGATTCATCAATATTGTCTCTTCAGGGTAGATTGGCCAGTATTGACTCAAAGGGGTAGATTTGTCAATATCAACACTAAGGGGTAGATTCCTCCATTTTGATTTGATGGGGGGATTCACCAATATCAACCCATCAGTGTAGATTCATTGATATTCACCCTTAAGAGTAGATTCATTGATATTGATCTGTATGTGTAGATTAATTGATATTAGTTCTTCAGGGTAGATTTGTTAATATGTACTAGAAGGGGTAGATATGCCCATATCAACTTGATGGGATAGATGTGTTGCTACTGACCTGTCATGGTACATTCAACAATATCAACTTGACTAGGCATACTCATCAATATCAACTTATCAGTGCAAATTCATAATGACTTAACAGGGTTGATTAATTGATATTGATTTGTCAATACTTATTTGTCAATGTGGATCTGTTGATATTGATATTGAATTTAAGATTTTTTAATACTGACTCAAAGGGTTAGATTTTTTCATATTCACTTGATGCATTAGGTACATATACATTGCCCCATTGGGTTAGATTCATAGATATCAACTTGAAAGTGTAGATTCATTGATAGCAACCTGTCAGTGTACTATCAACAATATAGACTCAACTGGTTAGATTTTTTAAATAGACCTTCCAGGGTAGATTCATTGATATTGGTGTTTCAATATTGATTTGTTGTGGTAGATTCATCAATAATGACTCATTGGTGTAGATTTGTTGATATAAACCCATAAAGGTAGATTTGTAGATATCAACTCAACAGTGTAGATTCATCAATATTTACTTGTTGGTGTAGATATTTGAACATCGACCCAAAGGGAGATTTGTTGCTATTGACTTGATGTAGATTCATTGATATCTACCAGTTGGTGTAAACTTACTGATATAATCTGGAAGGTGTATATTTGTCAACATTTACCCATGGGTGTAGCTTGAAAGATTTTGACCTATTAGACTAGATTCTTTCATATTGATCTGTCAGGGTAGATGCATCAATATTAATCTATCAGGATAGATTCATTGATATTGACACATTGGGTAGATTTTTTCAATATTGACCTGAAGGTAGGTTTATAGATATTTACCCATTGTGATACATTAATCAACATTGGCCCATTGGGATAGATTCACAGATATAGACCCATCAAGAAACATTCATTGATAACCACCTTTTTGGGGTAGACTCATTTATATCGACCCTTCAGTTTAGATTCATTGATATTGACTTGTCAGTGTAGATTCATTGATATCCACTTGCCAGTGTAGATTTGTCAATGTCCACTAATCATGGTACACTCATCATTATCAACCTGTCAATGCAGATTGCTCAATATTGACACATCAGGGTAGATTCTTCCATATCAACTCTTCTTATAGGATTTATCATTACTGACCCCTTGGTGTAGATTTTTCAAAATTGTCTTGTCAGTGTAGATTGTTTAATATGGACTCAATATTGATGTGTTAATATCATTTTCTCAATGTAGATTTGTCAATATTCACTTGATGGAATAGATTAGACAAAGTTGATTCATCATTGTGTATTCATCAACATAAACCTATAATGGTAGAATTGATTATATCAGATCAATTAGGTAAATTTGTCAATATCTATTCATGAGTAGAGATTCATAGATATCAACTTTTCAGGGTACATTTGTCAATATTGACCTGTCAATGTGGATTCATTGATATCAACCCTTCAATGTAGATTCATCAATGTCAGCCCACAGGGGTAGATTTATTGATATTCACTGGTTGGGTTAGGTTTGTCAATATCGACTGAGATAGATTCATCAATACAATCTCAACTGTTTAGATTGGTCAAAACCTACTCAACAGTGTAGATTCATCAATATCAACTTGAGGTATATTTATTGATATTGTATCAATATTGATTTGTCTATGTAGATTTACCAATATCAACTCATCAGTGTAGATTCATTGATATGGACCTGTAGGGGTAGATTCATTGGTATCTACCTGTTGGGATAGTTTTATTTATATAGACCCCTTGTTGTAGATTCATCAATATTGATTAATATGGGTAGATTTGTTCATATCAACCGAACTTGATAGATTCCTCAATATCAACTTGGATGGTTTGATTCATTGATAGCAATTTGACTGCTTAGATTTGTCAAAATTGACTTGGTGTAGAACCAGCAATAATGATATATTGGGGTAGATTCATTAATATTAATTCATCATGGTAGATTCCTCAATATTTACCTCTTGGGGTAGGTTCATAGATATTGAATCTTCAGAGTAGATTGTTTGATATAGACTCGACAGGGAAAATTTGTTAATGTTGACCAATCAGGAGAGAATCCACAATATTGGTGCTTAGTGTAGATTGTTGATATCAAACTGTTACTTCAATTTGTCAATGTTAACTCAATGGAGAAGATTCCTTGATATTCACTCATTGGCATAGATTCAATGATACCAATCCTTTGGGAAAGATTTACCAATATTGGTATGTCAATATGAATTATTTAATGTAGATTCAATGGTATTGACCCATTGGGATAGATCCTTCAATATCGACTCTTCTGAGTATATTCATTGATATTGACCCATTATGAGAGATTTATCAATATTGGCCCTTCAGTATAGATTTGTCAATATCAACACATTGGGATAGATTCATCAATATTAGCTCTTCAGTTCATGTCATCAATATTGACTTGTCTCTGTAGATTTGTCCATATTGACCGATTGGGTTAGATTCATTGATATTGAATTGATGAGGTATATTCATCAATATTAACTGTAGGTGTTGATTCATTGATATTGATGATTCTTTGATCCTTTGATATTGACCTGTCAGGGTAGATTAAACAATATTGACTCTTCAGTGTAGATTTGTCCATATCAATTCAGTGGGTTAGATTCATTGATATCACCTGGATGGGGTAGATTCATTGATATTAAACAATAGGTGTTGACTCATCCAAATCAACTTATTGGTGTAGATTCATTGATAGTGAACTGACAGGGTTGATTCATCAGATATTGACTTGTCAGCATCAATTAGTAGATGTAGTTTCATCTGTGTCAAACACATGGGATACATTCATCAATATTGACTCTGCCAGGTAGATGAGTCAATATCGACCTGTGGGGTAGATTTGCTGATATTGACTCTTTGTTGCAGATTTGTTGATATTGAGTCATTGGTGTAGATTTGTTCATATAAACTTATCAGGATAGATTCATTGAAATTGACTTAACTGGGCATATCCATCAACATTGACTCATCAGCGTAGAATCTTTAGTATCGACACATGGGTCCTGATTTGTCAATATTGACTCAAGTATTTAAATTCATTGATATAATATTGAAGGTGTAGATTCATCATTATCTACCAATCAGGATAGATTGCCTGATGTTGACTTGTTAATATCATTTCTTCAATGTAGATATGTCAATATTTATGGGGTAGATTTGTCAATATCTTCTCACTTGTATACATATGTTGATGTCAACCCATCATTGTAGACTCATCAATTTTGACTTTTTGGGTTATATTCCTTGATATCTACTTGCCCATGTAGATTTGTTGATATCGATCTGTCAATATCAACTTTATAGGGTATATTATTTGATATTAACTTGTTTTAAAGGTTCATCAATTTAAATGTTTTAATGTCAATTTATCCATATAGGTTTGTCAATATCAACTCACCAGTGTACATTTGCCAATATTAAGAGGTGATGGTAGATTCTTCAATATTCACAAGTTCATGTAGATTTGTCAATATCAACTCATTGGGGTAGATTTTATCAAGCAGTCATTGTGAATTCTCTGATATTGACTAAACTGTGTATAATCATTGATGTCGACTTACCTACATAGATTCATAAATATCAACTTGTCAGTGTAAATGTATCAGTATTGATTGGTTGAAATCAAATCATCAATTTAGATTCATAGATATCAACTGATGCAGGTAGATTCATTTATATGGACCCATCCAAGTAATTTCATTTATATTGACCCAATGAGGTAGATTTATCAATATCAACATGTTGAAAACTGTTTGACAATGTAGATTCATTGATACTGACTGATCTGTGTACATTAGTTAATATCAATCTGCCTGGATATTCATTGATATCAGTTCATCTGTGTAGATTTGTCAATATCAACACATCAGGTTTGGTTGTTTTATATCAGCTTTTCAATATTAATTCTTCATATTAGATTGATATCAACTAGATTAGAATCATCAGTATCAATTTGCTGGTATGGATTCATCAATATTAACATGGTATAGTTGGTATAGATACATCAAATTCAAGGCAATTGGTGTGAATTCACTCATATTGACCCATCAGTGTTGATTTATTGATATGGACCCATTGGGGTAGATTAATCAATATCAACTTGATGGGATAGATTCATTGACATTGACTCATAGGTGTTAACTCATTAATATGAACCAGTGATGGTAGATTTGTCAAAATCAACTCTTGTGTACATTTGTTGATATTGACTCATTAGTGAAGATTCATTCATAATAACCTATCAGGTAGATTTGGCAATATCAACTTGATTGGGTAAATTCATCAATATGAATTTGTCATTCTAGGTATATCAATTTTGATATGTCAATATTGACTCTTTAATGAAGATTCATCAACATCGACTCATCAGTGAAGATTTATCAGTATTGACCCACAGGGGTAGATTTGTAGATATCGACTCAATGATGTGGAGTCATCAATATCAATTTAAAGGTGTAGATTCATTGATATTGACCCATCAGTGTAGACTCATTCATATTTACTCAAAGGTGGAGATTAAATGACATTGACCGGTAGGGGCAAATTGATCAATATTGACTTGTTGGGGTATATTTGTCAATATCCACACATTGGGTAGATTCATCAATATCCACTTATCAGTGTAGATTCATCAATATTGTCATGTCGAGGAAGATTGTTTAATATTGATTTGTCCATATTGATTCTTTGATATAAATTTGTCAAAATTGACTCTTTGGGGTAGATTTGTCATTATTCACCCATTGGGGTAGATTTGTTAATAATCAATTTGACTGGTTAGATTTGTTGAAATTGATTTGATGATTCTAGATTCATCAATAATGACTTGTGAGAGATCCAAGATGGTGCACAAGAGGGAGGTTGCATTCCTTGTTGCTCCATAACTCAGGATTCAATGAGAAGGAAATCTGCATCTTTGTGAGATATTCTCTGCTGCTCATTTACCCCCTGCTGTTTACCCCATTTGTCCACTGTTATCACCTGTCATCTGCCAGCATATTGCCTATTTTGAGTGTAGATTACCCACTGACTACTGCCTATCATCCACCATTTCCCTGTTTTCCTGCCTCTTCCCTGCCTTTCACATACCCATCACCCACCTTCGGATGTCCACCTGCCAATCATCCATTGTTAGCATATGGGCTGCCTGCAGACCCCCAGTGGATTACCTGCTGACCACTATTGCCTGGAAGTTCACTGTCACAATACCCAGAGGTTTGGTTACATATGGCTGCCACCATTTTGGGACAACAAACATGACCTACAGGACCCCCAGCCAGACTGAACACACTATGTCTCCAGGACCACTGACCTGACTGACTGTGTCCCCCAAACTCGGCACCTGCACCCTGCACTGCAGCTCTCCATTTGCCAGCATATTTTGAATCCAGTGCAGCCATCTTGGACTATCCTGGAAGTGAAAGCCACCATCTTTAGGTGGGGCAATACCACCCTGAGACACCTGCTGGAGACTGTAAGCTCATTGTCAAGTACCTTTGTTTCATCAGGCTACTGAAGACTGACAGGTGTGAATAGTATATGATTGTTATAGTGTAGATTTTTTCTCCTTTTGAAAATTTTTATGTTTTTATTTCTTTATTTTTCTCACTCTATTTCCTTTTGTTTACCTGTTTCCTCAGAGTCTCTTTCTTCCTTTTCTCTTGCTAACAACCAACTTCTTTTGATTCCACTTTCACTCTTCCTATGATCTAGTATTTCTATAAACTCCATTTTATCCCATTAATGGATACATCCTACATCCCTCCCCATCCTCTTTGTCTACCATTAGAAATTGTACATCTCATTGAAAATCTATTTGGCATATTGTAGATAATAATCAATCCCATCCTCTCTGTTTATTATGACAACACTGTTAAGGTCTTCATAGGAGGTATTTGGTATAGCACTACATATTATCTGTACTGAGTGCTGCAAATATTGATCTCCCCCTTAAAGAAGAGGTTTTAGAAACCTTCAGGGTCATTCTAAGTGAATAGGGGGGAAACTGCTATACCCCAGATTTGCACTGCTAGAGAGGACGATACATGATCAACATGAAAAAAACTAGGGAAGAAAGTAATCCAAACAAACAAAGATTCTATATTAATAGAATCCAATGACAGTATAGTAGATGAAATGTCAGGGAAAGAGTTCAGAATATACTTAATTAAAATGATTTGTGAAGCAAAGGATGAGAAGAGAGAAAATGTGTGCAATGAACAATCACTCCAATAAACAGTTGAAAGAGCAACTGCAGGAGGTAAAAGATCAACAAAGTGTTAGAGATTCTCAAAAAAAAAAACAAACAGAAATTCTTGAAATGAGGAAAACAATAAATCAAATAAAAACCTCAATGGAATGCATCACCAACAGACTAGATCACTTGGAAGGCAGAACCTCAGACAAAAATTAATACTGAAAATAATATTGATGAAACAGAAAAGATAGTAAGAAATTATGAATGGAATATCCAAGACTATGGAATATCATTAAAAGACCAAATTTAAGAATTATCAGGATTGAGGAAGGCACAGAGCTGCACACCAAAGGAATGAACAACATATTCAATAAAATAATATCTAAAAATTTTCAAACATGAAGAATAAAATGGAAAATCAACTACAAGAGACTTACAAAATTACAACAGATCAACACCAAGGTACATTATAATGAAAATGACTAACATCCAAAATAAAGATAGAATTTTAAAGACTTTGAGAGGAAAGCATCAAATTACATGTGGGGGAAACCAACATGGATATCAGCAGATTTCTCAGCCCAGACCCTAAAAGCTAGAAGGACTGGGAACAACAGATTTCAAGCTCTTAAAGAGCATGGTTCCCAACCAAGAATCTTTTACCCAACAAAACTAACTTTCAGATTTGAAGACAAAATAAAATCCTTTCTTGATAAACAAAAGTTAAAAGTATTTACAAATAGAAGAAAGTCTGCACTACAGAACATTCTCAGCAAGATATTTTATGAGGAGGAAATTAAAAACAACAATGTAGTTCAGCAAAGGGAAGAACTACCCTAAAGGAGAAGTCAATCAAAGTAGAAACCAAGTCAAGTTAAAAACCAAAAATAAGCCACAATATCTGGTAATACAAATCATATCAAAATATTAATCCTGAATATTAATGACCTAAACTCATCAATCAAATTTTTCTGTTTCAAAATAGTTATGATTTTTTCAAACTACATGTTAATTTAGGAAGAATAATCCTTTGTGGTATGAGCTGTAAATATCTCCCTTATTTGTCTTTTCTAAAGGTTTTTTTATGATGCAACTTTCCATAAAAATAGATTTTTATGTAACACAATGTAACAGTGAAATAATTTATGACTTGGGGATTTTGACTCATGCAAGGTTAGACAGTTCTTGGTAACTTCAGATAAACATAGAAGAAAAGATTTCTTCTTTTTATTTATTGCTTGTGTTATTTGAAAAATACATTTTGCATATCTGGAATTTATCAAGATATATAGAGTGAGGCAGGGATATTACTTTATTTATCACTATAACATTTATTGAAAACATCTTTTTCCCAGTGATTTGAGATGATGTCCTCTTTATATATTCAATTTCTATGTGTATCTGAGTATGCTTACTTCATGGCATTCTGTTTTGCTAATAGATCAGCTTGATATTATTAAATTATTTAAGCTTTCAAAAAAATGTCTTAATGTGTTTTAGTGCTGGTCCCATTTCTGTGTTACTTTTTCACCAAATTTAGCATCAGGTGATATAGCTTAAAACTGTGAAGCTTTCATTGAGTTTTTGTTAAATTTACAATTTAATTTACAAAATAATATGGCCCTTCTATTTGTTGAAAGGCTTTTTTTTGGCTTCAGTGGTATTTTAATTGCAATTTTTAATAGGTCTCAATTTTTATTGACAAACATTAATATATTTTTATTACTGTTACATATGAAAACTTTTCATCCATTAAATCTTTCTAAATATTGTTTGAATATATGTAAACTACTGATTTTTGCATGTTGATTTTGTACTTGGTAATATAATTGAGTTATCTTACTCTTTACAGTAGTTACTAATAAAATACTGTGAATCTTGAAAAGAAAAAAAAGAAGCATAGTTGCACTTGAGTCAGTTAGCAGAATATTTAGTGCAGCATATTTATATAATAATAAATTGGAAACCCACATAGACCAATAAGTGACTGGCCAAATATTATTATAATATCAATTATTATGGTTTGCAATCACTATAATTATATAGTGTAAGAATAGTTCATACAAAAATGTGATATATTGCTCAAAGGGGAAAGCAAGTTGCAAAATACTACAGTAGTGTGATTCTATGTATGTAAAAGAGAAAAATTGTTTGTGTACATTTGTATGCATTTCTTTGTGTAACTTGTAAATTGAATAAAGATGACACAGTTGGAAATAAAAAGAGGACCTAGCCTTGCTCATGTTAATAATGCTGTCAATATTTCCTTCTTCACAATAAGTGTTCTGAATGTACAGTTTGAAGATAATACACATCTCTGGTCCTCTGTCTTGGACAAGCATCTGCCCCTAAGGAACAATTACCAAAGATTTATATAAAATACCAAGTTCCACCAGACCTGATATGGTGGAACCCTGCACCTTTGATTACTTAGGATAGGGGATATGCTGCTCTTCTTACTCCTACAGGTCCTGTCTGGATTTCTGCCAGATGTGTGAGACTTGACAACCTTCATGAGTTGGCATCAAGGACTTCACATTCTGATTCCCTAATTTCATTTGACCCTGGATGAAAAGGATCCTGATACAAAGGAGGAACCTCTGATAAGAGCAAGAGGCTGAAGAGACGCTCTGTCTTCTAATCATCCAGTGACTTGGAGGAATATAAAAAAAATTAACAATACATGCTCAACAAATGCTAACCCAGATGGGTTTAGAATGTACTTTGGAAAATTTGGTTTCAGTTCTTTTTGACAAACTACCCAAAATTCTATAAGTATGCTGGCTATTAATGTGTTATTTCTCTGTTATTGTATCTCTGTTGGTGGTGCCTCCATACTTAGCAGAAATTGTTAATTCTTCTGAAATTTGTATCATCAAGTTATTCTTGATAATTGGCTGCTATTTATTATTTGCTGTTTTTGCATCATATAGGATGCCAAGATTTTAACAATATGTGTCATTTTAATTTAACTGATAATAATAACCACATTCAAAAGGAATTGGATCATCTTAAAGACATTGTAAATAAGGTGTAAAAAGATTATTGAGATTGGGATTTATTTGGTTGGTTAACCTCATGGTTGCTGAATTTTACATGGATCAAACAGCATTTCATTGGAGAATATTTATTGATACATGCTTTATTATGCTGTGTTGTTATTTGCCAAAGTTTTCCTTGCTTTCTCCCTCCATCTTCCTTAAAGATAAGACAAGTCATGTCTATTCAAAATGCCATAAAAAACAAAAAAGAGGAGTTGTAGGGATTTTAGGTCAGTCAATATACAGAGGAGCAAAAGTATTTGAGTTGAGAAATATCCTCAGGAAAAAAGGCATGCTGTTTGAATGACTTAGAAATGATCTGTAAATCCTCTGTCCTTGAGGCTTGGAGACATTATCTTATTATAAAAGTCTTTGGTACTAGTGGACTCTAAGAAACATGAAAGTTATGTGATATGCACATGGGTAAAGCTAACTGAACTATGTAACCTAGACAACTTGATATGACCTGGAATGGATAAAAAACTGGACTGATTTTCCCATGAGAGCCACTTTTTGCTCTTTGCCATCCTGAGTGCTTGCCTCTTTATTAGCTCTCTCCTTAACCCTTATAGCTAGATGCCAATTAACTTTTACAGAAATTCTGAAAAAAAGAGAAATATTTGAAATGAGGAAAAAAATAAACTAAATAAACTCAATGGAAAGCGTCACCAACAGACTTTATCACTCAGAAGATAGAACTTTATAAAACAAAGAGAAAATATTTAATCTTGAAAATAAAGTTGACCAAACAGAGAAGATTGTAAGATATCATGAATGGAATATCCAAGAAATATGGGATTCGATGAAAACACCAAATTTAAAAATTATTGGGATTGAGGAAGGCACAGAGATACAACCCAAAGGAATGAATGATCTTTTCAATGAAATAATATCCAAAAATTACCCAAACCTAAAGAATGAAATGGAAAATCAAATACAAGAGGCTTACAGAATATGAAATGAACAAAATTGTAACAGATCCACACCAAGGCATATTAAAATAAAAATGTTTAACATTCAGATATAGATAGAATTTTAAAGGTGTCAAGAGAAAAGCATCAGATTAAATATAGGAGGAAACCAATACTGATATTATCAGATTTTTCACCCCATACCCTAAATGCTAGGAGGCCAGAAACAGTTTTTTCAAGCTCTTAAAGAACATGGTTGCCAAAAAAGAATCTTATACCCAACAAAACTAACTTTCATATTTAAGAATAAAATAAAATCCTTCCATGATAAACAAATGTTAAAATAATTTGCAAATAGAAAACCTGTGCTACAGAACATTCACAGAAAAATATTCCATGAGTGGGGAATGAAAACAACAATTTAAGTCAGGAAAGGTAGAAAGTACCCTAAAAGTAAAGCCACCAAAAAAGGAAAACCAAGCCACATTAAAAACTAAAATTAAGCCAAAATTACCAGAAATACAAATTGTATCTCAATAATAACCCTGAATTTTTTATGGTCTATGCTCATCAATCTAAAGGTGTAGACTGACAGATTGGATTAAAAAGAAAGACCCAACAATATGCTGCCTTCAAGAGACTCATCTCATAGAAAAAGACATCAACATACTAAAGCTGAAAGGATGGGAAAAAACATAACTTGCACATGGAATCAGGAACAAGTGGGGGTTACTCAGGTAAAGTGGACTTCAAGTCAAAGTTAGTCAGAAGGGAGGAAGAATATTTCTTACTGCTAAAGGGAATCATCATTCAGGAAGAGATAACAATGATAAATATTTATGTTCCAAATAACAATGCAACAATGTACATCAAAGACCACAATACAATAATTCTAGGTGACTTCAACACACTGCTCTCACCACTGGATAGATATTACAAACAAAAACTGAAAAAAGAAACCATACAACTCAATAACACAATCAATAACTTAACCTAACACATATATATAGAATATCTCATCTGTCAATGAGCAAATACATTTTATTCTCAGTAGCACATAATTTTTTCTCTAAAATAGAACATGTATTATGCCACAAAGCAATCCCTAGTAAATCCAAAAAATATAAATATTACATTGTTTTTCATCAGATCATAATGGAATAAAATTAGAAATCAATGACAAAATAAAAAACAGAAACAACCCCAAAACCTGGAGACTAAGAAATATGCTACTTAATGTAGCATGGAAAACAGAAAATGTAAGGGAGGTAGTAAAAAAATTATTAGAAGTAAATGAGAATGACAATACAACATATCAAAATCTCTGGGACACTATGAAAGCAGTACTAAGAGGAAAATTCATTGCATGCAGGGCATTAAAGGAAGGAATAAAAAGTCAACATCTAAATGACCTAACACTACATCTCTAAGCCCTAGAACAAGAAAGGAAGAACAACATCAAAATAGTAGAAGACAGGAACTAATTAAAATTAGAGCTGAAATCAATAAAATTGAAACTAAAGGAACAATTCAAAAAATAGACAAATCTAAAAGTTGGTTCTTTGAATAAATAAACAAAATAGATAAAACCTTAGCCACACAATAAAGAGTAGAGAGAGAAAACTCAAATTAATAAAATTCATAATAATAAACAAAATATCAGGACAGACATCATTGAAATATATAACATAATTAGAACCTACTTTGAAAATCTGTACTCCAACTAAATAGAAAATATTGAAGACATTGACATTTTTAGAAACATGGTCCTCCCAAACTGAATCAGGAAGTCTTACACAATTTAAACATACCAATATTCAGTACCAAAATAGAAAAAGCCATCAACAGTTTACCAACAAACAAAAGCCCAAAACCAGATGAATCCTCAGTTGAGTTATACAAGACCTTCAAAGAAAATCTCATTCCAATATTTCTCAAAGTATTCCAGGAAAAAGAAAATGAGGGAACCCTTCCAACTCATTCTATGAAGCAGTTAAACTCTGATATGAAAACCAGATAAAGGCACATCAAGGAAAGAAAATTTTAGACTGATATCTTTGATGAAAACAGATGCAAAAATCCTTAATAAAATTTTAGCAAATCTCATACAAAAACATATAAAGAAGATAGTGCACCATGATCAAGCTGGGTCCATACCAGGGATGTGAGGTTGTTTCAACATCCGTAAATCAATAAGTGTAATTTATCACATCAATAGACAAGTTCATGAATCATATGATTATTTCAATTGGTGCAGAAAAAAAAACATTTGATAAAATACAGCACAAATTTATGCTCAAATCACTAGAAAAAATACAATAGTAGAAACATTCTCAACATTGCTAAGCCCACAGAAAACATCATTCTTAATGGAGAAAAACTGGAAACATTCCCTTTAAAACCTGGAAAAGGACGTGGATGCGCTTTTTGCCACTTCTACTCAACATCGTCCTTGAAATGCTAGCCAGAGCAATTAGGTAGACCAGAGAAATTAAAGGGATACAAATAGGAAAAGAAGAACTCAAGGTATCACCATTTACTGACTACATGATGCTTTATTTAGAGGATCTATAGAACTCCACCAGAAGACTTCTAGAACCAGAATTTCTGAATTCATATGTGAATTCAGCAAAATAACAGGATAAAAATCACTACAATAAGTCTAATGTATCTCTATTCATAGTTGATGAATCTTCTTAAAGTGAAATTAGGAAAACTACTCCTTTCACAACAGTCTCAAAAAAAATAAAACACTTGGTAAGCAATCTAACAAAGAGGTGACAGATCTCTACAATGAAAACTACAGAACCTTAAAGGAAGAAATTTTAAAAAGCCTTAGAAAGATCTCCCATATTCTTGAGTAGGGAGAATTAGTATTGTCAAACTGGCCATACTTCCAAAGGCACTATGCATATTTAACACAATTCCAATTAAAATCTCAATGACATTCATCATAAAAATAGATAAACTCATCCTGAAATTCATGTGGAAGCATAAAAGACCAAGAATAGCCAACACAATCCTGGGTAGGAAGAGTGATGCAGGAAGTATCACAATGCCAGATCTTAAACTCTACAATTGAGCAATAGTAACAGAAATTATATGGTATTCACACCAAAATAGACAGGTAGACCAAAGTTACAGAACCAAAAACACAGAGAGGAACCCACATAAGTACAGTTACCTCATACTAGATAAAGGTGCCAAAAATTTGCAAAGGAAAAAAGATAGCCTCTTCAACAAATGGTGCTGGAAAAATTGAAATCCATATGTGGTAAAATGAAATTCCACCTCTATCTCTCACTCTGTACAAAACTCAACTCAAAATGGATCAAGGACCTAGGAATTAGACCAGAGACATTTCACCTAAATCATCATGTTGGTTTAGGACCTGATTTTTATAAAAGTCTCCCAGAGCACAAGAAATAAAAGAAAAAATCAAAACAATGAGATGAATTCAAACTAAAAAACTTTTTTGCAACAAAGTAAACAATCCATAATGTGAAAAAAGAGCCTACAGAGTGGGAGAGAATCTTCTCTACATGCACTTCAGATAGAGCACTAATATCCCAAATTTATAAAATCTTACAAAATTTACACCAAAAATACAAACAACCCAATGAGTAAATGGGCTACGGAACTGGGCAGACACTTCACAGAAGACATAGAGGTGATGTACAAATAAATGAAAAGTACACCTCATCTCTAGTAATTAGAGAAATGGAATTAAAATGTACCATAAGTTTTCATCTAACTTCAATCAGAATGGTTATATCAGGAATACAAGCAATAATAAATATTGGTGTGTATTTGGGGGAAAAGGTTCACTCATACATTGCTGGTGGGGTTCAAAACTCATGCAGCCATACTGGAAAGCAGTATGGAGATTACTCAGAAAACTTGAAATAGACCCACCAGTTGACCCAGCTATCCCACTCTTTAGTTTATACCAAAAGGACTTAAAATCAGCATACTACAGTGACACAGTCACATCAATGTTTATGGCTGCTTATTTCATGATAACTAGATTGTGTAACCAATGTAGATCCTCTTAATTTGATGAAAGGATAAAGAAACTGTGTTAGATATACACAATGGAATACTACTCAGTCATAAGGAATAAAATTATGGCGTTTATTGGTAAATGGATGAAGTTGGAGGATATAATGCTAAGTGAAATATGTCAATCCCCAAAACCAATGTTTGATTGTCTTATCTGACAAGTGTATGATGAGATATAAAAGTGAGGGCATGGGGGTAAGTAAAGAATGGAGGCACTTTGAATTGTGTAGAGGATAATGGGGTGGGAGGGGATGGGGAAAGATAGAGTGGACTGAGACAGATATTATTACCCTATATTCATGTATGATTATGCAATTGGTGTGAGTCTACATTGTGTATAACCATAAAAACAATAATTGTACCCCATTTGTGTACAATGAGTCAAAATGCAGTCTTTAAAAATAATATATATATATATATATGTATGTAACTTTAAAAATATTGTCTTGTCAGGCTATATTTGTCAATATTGATGTATCAATTTTGATTGGTCAAAGCAGATTCATTCATATCAACCCATGTTTTAAATTTGTCATTGACTACCCACTGGGGTAGATTTTTCAATATCAACTCTTTGGTGTATGTTTGTCAATATTAATTCATTGGTGTAGATTTTTTCATATTGACCAAACAAAATAGATTCCTCAATATCAACTCAAATGATCTGACTCATTGACATCAACTCAACTCATTAGATTCATTGAAATTGACTCATCAGTCTAGATTTGGCTATATTGACACATTGTGGTAGATTCATTAATATGTACTCATTGATGTAGATTTGTCAGTGTTGTCCCATTAGTGTAGATTAATTAATATCAACAAGAAGGTATAGATTCATTGAAATCAACTCTGGTTTAGATTGATCAATAAAGTCTGAGAGAGGTAGTTTCATTAATATTAACCTGTCAGTCTTGATTCATCAATAATGACTTGACAGGTTAGATTTATCAATATCTACTCATTGGTGTAGAATCATTGACATTTATTCATTGGCATAGATTTGCAGATAACAACCATAAGGGGTACATTTGCTAATATCAGCCCATCAGTGTAAACACATAAATATCTACTACTTGGTGTAGATTCATTGGTATTGACCTCTCAGGATAGATTTGTCAGTATCTGTTCTTCAGTGTAGATTCAGTGATATTGAACAATTGGGGATGATTAGTCAATATTGACCTTTAATGAGAGATTTGATGATATCAACTCAACTGAGTGAATTCATCAATTTTGACTCATTCGTAGAGATTAATAGAGATTGTCTCAACTGGTTACTTTCATTAATATTGATATGTTGATATTAACTTGTCAATTTTGATTCATTGATATTGATCCTTCAATATCGAGTCTTCTGTGCATATTCATCAATATCAACCTGTTGAAATAGATTCATCAATATCAAAACTTTGTTGTAGATTTTTTAATATTGAATCATCAAGATAGATTTGCCCATATTGACCCATCAGACTTTATTCTTCAATATTATCTCTATTGGTTAGACTTATTAATATCAACTCTCTGATTAGATTCATGAATATTAACTGGTTCAATTTGTCAAAACATACTCATTGGGGTAGATTTGTCTATATCAACCAATGGGGTTAGACTTGTTGATAACCCTTTGGTGTAGATGCATCAAAATAGACTTGTCAGGGTAGATTAGTACATATCAATTAATTGAGATGGATTGTTCACTATTGACTCTTATCATTAGATTCATTGATATCAATTCATCTGTGTAGATTCATCATAATTGACTCATCAACATAGATTCATCAATAGTGACACTACAGTGTAGATTCTTTAATATTGATGAGTCTATTGATTTGATGATATAGGTTCATTGATAAAGAATTTATGGGGTAGAGTTATAAATATTGAATCACCTATGTAGATTCATTGGTGCAGATTCATCTGTTTTGATACATCACTGCAGACTCATCAAAATGGACTCAAAGGTTAGATTTGCCAATATTTAACATTGTAGATTCATCTATATTGACTCATTAGGGTAGATTTGTCAATATTGACTTTTTGAAATAGATTCCTCAATATTGATTCATCAGGGTAGTTTCACTGATACTGACTGAACTGGGTAGATTTGTAGGTATCAACTCATCAGTGTAGATATATTGTTATTAATATGTCAATATAGGCTGGTGTAGGTTTATAGACATTGACTCAGTGATATTGATGCATTGACATTGATTCATTGATGTAGATTCACTGATATAAAACTATCAGTGTAGATTTCTTAATATTGGCCCATTGTGGTAAATTCTTTGATATTGACTTATGATATAGACTTGTTGATATCAAATTATGGTGTTGACTCATTAATATTGATTCCTCATACAGATTTGTTGATATTGACTCATCAGTGTAAATTCATCTATAGCAATTACCCATGGTAGATTTATAATCAAATCAGTGGTAGATTCATTGATATCAACCCATCAGTGTAGATTAGTTGATATTGACTTGAAGACATGTATTCGTCAATGTCAACACTTGAGTGTAGATCAGTTAATACAGATTCAATATGGTATATTCATAAATATCAACTCAATAGGGTAGATTTGTCAATATCAACTTGTCAGGGTTGATTTGTTGATATCAACCATAGGGGTAGATTCACACTGACATTTTCATGTCAGTGTGTTTGTCGATATTGACTCAAAGGTGTAGATTCAGTGATATGTACTCATTGGTGTTGATTCATCGATATCTGTTCATCATTGTAGATTCATCAATATCTACTTGTTGGTGTAGATTATTTGGTATCAACCCTTAGGGGTAGATTCATCAATATTAACCAGTCAGGGTAGATTTGTCAATGTTCATATGTCAATATCGATTTGTCATTTTAGATTCCTTGATATTGACCTGAAAATGTAGATGTTTCAATATGAATTCTTCTGGGTGTATTCATCAATATCAACCCATTGGTGTGAATTTGATAATATGTATCACTGGGGAAGATTACTTAATATTTAATCATCAGGATACATTTATCCATATCAACACATTGGGGTAGTAGCAGGAATAATGGAACTGGTGAAACATTGTAATTGTCTAGCATAAAGATTCCTCTATTCCCAGAAGACTTGTGACTGAGATCAAGGTTAGAACTGAAAGGACTCTTGCACAGAGTCTCCTCATGCAGGGTTTTACCACAGCGGCTAAATATCCTGTGCCCTTGCACAGGAAAATTCTCAGGCACCAGTCATGCCACGGTCATGAGGTCATCAGAGACACCCAATCTCAGTCACTGCTCTCCCTTTCTGTCACCACTCTGCACAGAAATGTACTCATTTGGGTAGATTCATCTATATCAACCAATGGCTATAGATTTGTTCATATCAACTTGATGGGTTAGATCTCTGAATATTGATTCAATTGGTTTGATTGGTTACATTTGCAAAATCAATTCATTGGGATAGACTCCTCAATTTTGACCCATTGTGTTGATTCATCTATGTTGACTTGATGGCATAGATTTATTGATATGGACCCATAGGGGTAGATTTATCAATTTCAAACTGTAGAGGTAGATTTTTCCATATCAACACATAGGTGTAGATTCATCAATATTGACATGTTGGGTAGATTCATTGATATTGATGTGCTGATATTGATTCATTGATGTAGACTTGTCATTATTGACTCATCAGTGTAGATGCAAAGATATTAACTCATCAGGGTAGATTTGTTGATATTGACTCTTCAGTGTAGATTTATAGTTTTCAACCCATTTGTGTTTATTCATTGAAATTAAACCTATGGGGTAGATTCATCAATATTGACCTGTCAAGGCACATTTGTCAACATCAACCCATCAATGAAGTTTGGTCAGTTTTGACCCATTGGGTTAGATTTGTTCACATGAACACATTGGGTTAGTTTTATCACTATTGATACATGCAAGTAGATTCATAAATATTGACTTGTAGATTGTTCATTATCAATTTTTCATTGTTAATGATATGATGTAGATTCATTGATGCCAACCTATTGGGTAGATTTGTGGATATCAACTTGTCAGTGTAGATCATCAATATTGAATTATTGGTGTACAATCATCAATATCAATCCATAAAGGTAGATTCATCTGTATTGACCCTTTGAAGTATATTTGCCAATATTGACTCTTTGGTGCATATTCATTGTTATTGACTTATCTGGGTAGATTCCTCCACACCAACCCATTGTGTTAGAACAGTAAATATCAACTTCATGGGATACATTTACTGATGTCAATCATAGGTGTTGATTCATTGATATTGATTCATCAGTGTAGATTCTTTGATATAAACCAATTGGAGCATATTTCTTGATATTGACTTCTTAGTGTAGATCCATCCATATCAATACATTGGGTTAGATTCATCAATATCAACTTGATGGGATAGATTCATGACATTGATCTGTAGATGTTGATTCATCTATAGTGACCATCAGTGTAGATGTTTTGATATTGATCTCTCCATGCTGATTCATCAGATATTGATTTTTCAGTATTGATTCATATATGCAGCTTCATTTATATTGAACCATCAGGGTATATTCATAAATATCAACTCTTCTGTATATATTCATTGTTATTGACCTAAGGATACATTTGTTGATATTGACTTTTTGGTGTAGACTCATCAATTTTGAATCATTGGTGTAGATTCTTCCATATCTACCCATTGGGGTAGATTCAACAAAATTGCTTCAGTTGGGTAGGTTTAACAATATCAACATATCAGTGTAGATTTTTTAATATTGACTCATTGGTCTAAATTCATCAATATTGACTCAAGGGTTTAGATTTATAAACACTGACACATTGGTGAAGAAACATATATGTGAACCCTTCAGCATAGATTTGTTGATATTGACCCATAGGCATACATTCATCAATATCAACTCATTGGTGTAGATTTGTTGATATCGACTTGTTGGGGTATACTGTTCAGTATTGATTTGATGATATCAACTCTTCAAAGCAGATATGTCAATATTGACTTAATGGGGAAAGTTTTTCAATATCTACTAACCTGTGTAGATATCTCAAAATTGAACCATCAGTGTAGATTCATGACTTATGACTCATTAAGTTAGATTTATTAATATCTACTCACTGGTGTAGATTTGTTGATATCAACACATTGAGGTAGATTCATCAATATTGACTCTATGGGGTTTATTTGTTGATATTGACACACTGATGTTGATTCATTGATATTGATTCTGGGGTATATTTGTTAATATCAACTCAGTGGAAATATTTGTTGATATTGATGTGTTGATATTGATTTATCAATGTAGATTTGTCAATATTGACACAAAAATGTACATCATCAATACTGACTCACCATGATAGATTCTTGATATCCACTATTCTGTATAGTTATGTTGATATCAACCCATTCTGATAGATTCATCAAAATCAATCTGTCATGGTAGATTCTCTGATATCAACTAAATGGGGTAGATCCATTAATATTGATTTGTTTAAATCATTTTGATGAAGTAGATTTATCAATATTGACTAGTCCATGAACATTGGTTGACTTTGTGTCTGGGTAGATTTGTTGATATTGACTCTGGTGGAGATTTGTAGATATCAATTTATAGGGGTACACTCATCAATATTGGTTTGTCAGTATGGATTTGTCAATGTAGATTCATTGATATCAACCCATTGGGATATATTTTTTGTTATCTATTTTTATGGGTATATTCATCAATATCTATCCTTCTCACCAGTGTAGATTCATTTATATCAACGTGTCAGGGTAGATTTGTCAATATAAACCCATCAGAATAGATCCATCAATATCAATGTTTTGATATAGATTCATTGATATCGATTCTTTGGTGTATATTCATCAATATCAATTCATCAGGGTAGATTCATAAATATAAAGCTACATACATTTGATGATAAAGACTTGACTTAGTTGATTTGTCAATATTGACTCATTGGTGGAGATGTGTAGATATCAACTTGTAGAGATAGATTCATAAATATCAATTTATTGGTATGGATTCATCAATGTAGATTCATTGATATCAGTCCTTTACATTATATTTGTTGATATCTACTCTTCTGGGTATATTTGTCAGTATCTACCTGTTGATGTAGATTCTTCAATAATGACTCATTTGAGTTGATTCATCCGTATCATCTCATTGCATAGATTCATCTATTTTAACTATTCTGGGTAGATACATTGACATCAACACTTCATTGTAGATTCATCAAAATCAACACATCAGTGTAGATGCATTGATATTGATTAGTCAATATTGATTTGTCAATATAAATTTGTTGATACTAACTTGATAAGGTAGATGCATGAATATTGAGTTATCATGGTAAATTTATTGGTATTGACTTTATTCCTTAACATGTACTTTTATAAATGCTTATTCTATTTCTGTTAAATTGAATTCATCTAATTTTAACTTATGGTATCCATGACATCCAAGATTTTACATTAAACTACCTAACAATTTAAGTAATTAATTTTTGCTGAAGACACATCCTGTAAGAAATAGATATTACACTTTAACCATTTTAGATAAAGAATCACTATATTGATTGCTTTACCACTTAGAGAAATGAATATTTAAGTAAATTTAAAGACATCCTTACTTTTATCTATTTAGCCAATTTTCGTTGTTTGAACTGAAAGGCACTCTGATCCATTTTATTGTAAACTAATTAATTCTTTTTATATATAAGCCAATATTGGCACCATATACAACATACATAGACAAAATCATATATGCAGATACAGCACACAATAAACAGGTATGCACACATATGCATAAAACTGATATAAAATAAATTATTTATAATTTTTGGCTCCCAGTTATGAAACAAAATAGCTTCAGGCTTCAGATATTTGTTGCACATAATGTCATATTTAACCACTGAATAATTAACATAAAACTGGTCACACATTTTTATAAAATATGTGTAGAACCTTTGCAGTTGGAGACATAAGGTGTAGAATCTACCAGCCATGGAGAAGACTAAAATCAAAGGTTCATGTGGGCTACTCATTCTCCAAGGTGGAAGATTTACTCTCATTTTCACCATTGTATATTCTCCAACCTTAGGTTTTTTCTAAAGTAATCTCTTCCTTTCCAGGCTATTTATGAGTTAACATTTGTATAATTGGACTCTGAGTAAAGACAGTAGAAAAAGACATTAGGAAAGAAACTCCAGGAACACAAAACAAGACCAACTAATGCAGGACCAAAGCTGAATCCATGAAAATACCCTGGAACTCAGAAAAACACAGGGGCATTGAAACATGACACAGAATAAAATATTACACAACTGGATCAGATTAGAGTCAGCTCAGATATGAAAAAATTTGGGAAGAACATGAAGTGCAGTGTAGTTAGTAAAGAGGGTTTTTAAAGGAATCTAATTTTTACTTGCTGAAGTGTGTAGGGAAGTCTCTCTGAGGTGTGTAGAGACTGCTGTTGAGGTAAGTAGGAAGGGCTTTCTTTGATGTGAATGAAGGTTACTTTGAGGTGTGTAGTGATAACTCTGAGATTGGTAGCTTGTAGTCTCTGATCTGTTTAGAGGAACTTCTATAAGGTCCATAGAAGGGATCTTTGATGTGTGTCAGAGGTCTCTACCATGTTTGTGGGTCGTCCTTCTGAGATGAGTTGTGAGCGGTCACTCAGCTGTATAAAGAATGTGTACTAAGATGAATAGAGAGGACTCAGTGAGTTATTTCTGGAGGGCCACTTTAGCTGAGTAGTGAGAGTTCTGTAAGAGAAGTGTGGAGGACAAATTGATGTAGAAGGGAGGATCTTAAAAAGTTTGAAATGGGGCCTAGGTCACATGTAGGTCAGATTTGCTGAGATGTGTAGGGAAGATGCTCTGAAGTTTGTAGTGTAGGTTCTCTGAGAAGTAGAGTGAGGGCTCATTTAACTGCATAAGAATGTCATTCTTATGTGTGTATGAGGGCTCTCACAGGTGTGTAGGGAGCTTTCTATTAGATATGCCAAGAGATCTATGGGGGTTTAAATGGGCATTATAACTGAGTAGAGATGTTAACACAGTTGTGGAGGGAGGATGCCCTGAAGGGAATAGTGATATCTTTCTGATATGTGTAGGGAGAACACACTGTGTCTGATGGGAAGGTTTTTTGAGGAAGTAGTTTACTTCCAGTCCACCTCTGATAAATAATCATGAGATTGTTGCTGCAGGCAGTAACAATTATCTGTGGGATTGTTTCTGCGGGCGATGACAAGATACTATATCAATAAAACCAAATGACAGCACAGCAGAAGAAATGTCAAAAAGGGAGATCAGAATGTACATAATTAAAACAATCAGGGAAGCAAATGAGGATATGAAAGAGCAAATGCTGGCATTGAAGGAGGAGATGAAAGAGTAAATGCAGGCATCAAATAATCACACCAATGAACAGTTAAAAGAGCAAACATGGGAAGAAAGAGATTATTTAAATAAAGAGTTACAGATACTGAAAAAAAAACAAAAAGAAATCCTTGAAATGAAGGAAACAATAAACCAAGTTAAAAACTCCATAGAAAGCATAACCAATAGGATAGAACACCTGGAAGACAGAACCTCAGACATTGAAGACAAATATTTAATCTTGAAAACAAAGTTGATAAAACAGAGAAGATGGTAAGAAATCATGAACAGAATCTACAAGAATTATGGGATATCATGAAAAGGCCAAATTTAAGAATTATTGGGATGGAGGAAGGCTTAGAGAAACAAACCAAAGGAATGAACAATCTATTCAATGAAATGATATCAGAAAATTTCCCAAATCTGAATAATGAAATGGAAAACTAAGTACAAGAGGCCTATAGGACTCCAAATATACAAAAATACAACAAACACACAACAAGAGACATTATTATGAAAATACCTAACATACAAAATAAAGAAAGAATTTTAAAAGCCATGAGAGAAAAGAATCAAATTACATTCAGGGAGAAACCAATAAAAATATCAGAAGATTTTTTAATCCAGACCCTAAAAGCTAGAAGGGCCTGGAACAACATTTACCAAGCAATGAAAGAAAATGGATGTCAACCAAAAAACTTATATCCAGGAAAACTTACTTTCAGATTTGACAATGAAATGAGATCCTTCCATAATAAACGACAGCTAAAGGAATTTACAAAAAGAAAGCTGACATTACAGAACAGTCTCAGCAAAATGTTCCATGAGGAAGAGATGAAAAACAACAATGCAAATCAGCAACAGGAGGAACTAGCCTAAAGGAATAGACAAATAAAGGAGAAACCAAATCATGTCAAAAAACAAAAATGAGTCAAGTGACTGGGAATACAATTCATATCACAATAATACCAATGAATGTTAATGACTTGAATTCATCAATCAAAAGACATGGACTGGCAAATTGGATTAAAAAGAAAAATCCAACAATATGCTGCCTGCAAGAGACTCATCTCATAGAAAGAGATACCCATAGACTAAAGGTGGAAGGATGGAAATAAACATACCATGCACATGGACACAGCAAAAAAGGTGGAGTATCTATCCTCATTTCAGATAATGTGGACTTCAAGCCAAACCTAGTCAGAAGGGATAAAGAAGGACATTTCATACTGCTTAAAAGAAGCATAAATCAGCAAGAAATAACAATCATAAATATCTATGCCCCGAACATTGGTTCATCCATGTATGTCAAACAAATGCTTCTCAATTCCAGAAATCAAATAGACCACAACACAATAATACTAGGCAATTTTAACACAACTCTCTCACCACTGGATAGAACTTCCAAACAAAAATTGAATAAAGAAACCATAGATCTCAATAACACAATCAATAATTAAACTTAAAGTACATATAGAATATATCATCCAACAAAGAACGAATACACTTTCTTCTCAGCAGCACATGGATCCTTCTCTAAAATAGACCATATATTATGCCACAAAGCTACTGTTAGCCAATACAAGAAGATAGAGATACTACCTTGTATTCTATCAGAACATAATGGATTGAAATTAGAAATAAATGACAGAATATAAAACAGAAATTTCTCCAATACCTGGAGATTAAATAATACACTATTATATGATGAATGGATAACAGAAGACATCAGGAGGGAAATAAAAATTTCTTAGAAATAAATGAGAACAAAGACACATCATATCAAAATCTCTGGGACAGTATGAAAGCAGTACTTAGAGGAAGATTTATTTCATGGGGCGCATTCAACAAAAGAAGTAGAAATCAACAAATGAGTGACTTAACACTACATCTCAAAGCCCTAGAAAACGAAGAAAGACCAACACCAAAAGTAGTAGAAGACAAGAAATAGTTAAAATGAGAACCTAAATCAACAAAATTGAAACAAAAGGAACAATTGGAAAAGTTAACAAAATAAATAGTTGGTACTTTGAAAAAATAAACAAAACTGATAAACCCTTAGCCACACTAACAAAGAGAAAGAGGGAGAAAACTCAAATTACTAAAATTCAGAATAAACAAGGAAATATCAAAACAGACATGAGTAAAAAACAAAACATAATTAGAAGTTATTTTGAAAATCAATACTTCAACAAAAGTGAAAACCTCAAAGACATCAACAAGTTTCTAGAGACATACAAATTATCTCAACTGAATGAGGAGAATATACAAAACTTAAATAAATCAATTTCCAACAATGAAGTAGAAGAGGTCATCAAAAGCCTACCAACAGGAGGGTTTTTCAAGATGGCGGACTAGAGGGCAGCTGCATTTCATGTTGCTCCAGGACACAGGATTCAAAAGAGGAGATAGTGAGAGACTTGGGACCAACTCAAAGCCACCGGGTGAGTCTCTCCCATTGGGAAGGTGTCCTGGAAGGGGCGGTAGCCCCAGAATGCAGGGAACTTTGTGAAGTAGAGTTGCCCGGTGAGACGCCCCTCCCCCCACTGGAGCAGTAAACATGGACAACTGGGATAATCATAGAGGAGGTGGCTAAGCACAGTGCTTGGACTCGGAGCAACCACTGGGGCTCCGGGCGGCTGCCTGAGGAGGAGCTGCGTGGCGAGCTGTTTGAACTCAGAGAGAGTGCACCTGAACACCGGGGGGTTGCCCGGAGGAAGAGGAGAAGCACGGTGGGTCGCTTGGTCTAGGGGTGACTGCATCAGAGCCACAGGCAGTTGCCAGAGGAGGAGCTTCGTAGCAAGCTGTTTGAACTCAGAACAACTGCTCCTGAATACCAGTGGCCTGCCTGGAGGAGGAGCGGGACGGGTCGCTTGGCCTAGGAGTGACTGCATCAGAGCTACAGGCGGTTGCAAGAGGAGCTGCATTGGCGAGCTGTTTGAACACAGAACGACCACTTCTGAACACCGGGGGGTTGCCCAGAGGAAGAGGAGAAGTGCGGCGGGTCACTTGGTCTAGGAGTGACTGCATCAGAGACACAGGAGGTTGCCAGAGGAGGAGGCGAGTGGTGAGTTGATGTACTAAAATCGACCGCTCCTGAACACCGCTGGCCTGCCTGGAGGAGGAGCACGGTGGGTCACTTGGTCTCAGAGCCACTGCTCCTGAACACCCGGGGGGCTACCCTGAGGAGGAGGAGGAACAGGGCGGGTCCCTTGGACTCGGAGTGACTGCCTAGGACTACAGGGCAGTTGGCGGGAAGAGGAGACGCAAAGTGAGTTGCTTGGACTCCTAGTGACTGCGTCAGAAACCGGGTGGCTGTCCTGAGGAGGAGGTGTGTGGCGGGTCTCTGGGTCTTGGAGCTATTGTACGGGGCTCCAGGTGGCGGCTCAGAGGAGGGTCTGCATAAGCAGGTGATTAAGTGCAGAGCAGGGTCCCAGGAGCTAGGTGACTTCATGCTGGAAGAGCCACACAGAGACATGCCTAGGGGTGAGCGAAGTTTCCAGGACTGCGGGCAGATTCTCTGGGAGAGGCAGCCTAAGGAGGCTCGCCTGCAAAGGGTGAGGCTCCCAGGCCCAGGAGGTAGGTCCAGGCCTCTGGAACATTGCAGAGGAAGACAGCCCAGCCCAGGTTGTAGTTGTAGATTGAGGGGAACCTCTAGGAGGGGAACGGACCAGTGAGATGTCCCCAACGGGTGAGTCTTCCCTGCCGGGTGAGGTTTTCCCACAAGGACAGTAAAACCAGAGACACAGGCACAAACAGGCCTTGCCTCAGCCCACAGCCTAGTTCTGCGTTGGATGACCACTGTTCAACAAGTGGAGGCACCTCTGCCCAATAGCAGGGAATATACCCCACCTGAGGATCACCACCCCTAGAGAGGCAGGTTCTTCGTGGAGCTATGCATTATCTACTTTCTCCAAGACTTCAGGCTACTGAAGGATAAGAGGGGATATACTAGCAATCTTCAGGGACATTATAATTCGATAGAGGAAATCTGCAATATCTTAATGACCCACTGATTCCTGAACAATATGAGAAAACAAGGGAAGATAATGTCCCAAACAAATCTAGATGTTACAACAATAAAATCCAGCGACAGCATGGCAGAAGAAATGACAGAAAGGGAGTTCAGAATGTACATAATTAAAATGATCAGGGAAGCAAATGATGAGATGAATGAGCAAATGCAGGCATTGAATGATGAGATGAAAGACCAAATGCAGGCATTGAATGATCGCACCAATCGACAGTTAACAGAGCAAATTCAGGAAGCAAAAGATCATTTCAATAAAGAGTTAGAGATATTGAAATAAAACCAAACAGAAATCCTTGAAATGAAGGAAACAATAAACCAAATTAAGAACTCCATAGAAAGCATAACCAATAGGATAGAATACGTGGAAGACAGAACTTCAGATATTGAAGACAAAATATTTAACCTCAAAAACAAAGTTGAAAAACAGAGAAGATGGTAAGAAATCATGAACAGAATCTGCAAGAACTATGGGATATCATGAAAAGGCCAAATTTGAGAATTATTGGGATTGAGGAAGGCTTAGAGAAAGAAACCAAAGGAATGAACAATGTATTCAATGAAATAATATCAGAAAATTTCCCAAATCTGAAGACTGAAATGGAAAATCAAGTCCAAGAGGCTTATAGGACTACAAATACACAAAATTACAACAGACCCACAAAAAGGCACATTATAATGAAAATACCTAACATACAAAATAAAGACAAAATTTTAAAGGCTGTGAGAGAAAAGAACCAAATTACATTCAGGGGGAAACCAATACGGATATCAGCAGATTTTTCAATCCAGACCCTAAATAGGATGTTTGGAACAACATTTTTCAAGCTATGAAAGAAAATGGATGCCAACCAAGAATCTTATACCCAGAAAAACTTACCTTCAAATTTGACGATGAAATAAAATCATTCCATGATAAACAAAAGCTAAAAGAATTTAGAAAAAGAACGCCAGAATTACAGAACATTCTCAGGAAAATATTTCATGAGGAAGAGATAAAAAACAAAGAAGCAAATCAGCAAAGGGAGTAATTATCCTAAAGGAACTGTCAAATAAAAGAGGAACCAAGATGTGTCAAAAAATAAATAAGTAAATAAATAAAATTTTAAACATGAACCAAATGACCGGGAATACAAATCATATCTCAATAATAACCCTGAATGTTAATGGCCTGAATTCATCAATCAAAAGACATAGACTGGCAGATTGGATTAAAAAGAAAGGTCCAACAATATGTTGCCTGCAAGAGACTCACCTCATTGGAAGAGATACCCATAGACTAAAGGTGAAAGGATGGGGAAAAACATACCATGCACATGGACACAGCAAAAACCTGGAGTATCCATCCTCATTTCAGATAATGTGGACTTCAAGCCAATGTTAGTCAGAAGGGATAAAGAAGGACATTTCATACTGCTTAAGGGAAGCATAAATCAGCAAGATATAACAATCATAAACATCTATGCCCCAAACAGTGGCTCATCCATGTATGTCAAACAAATCCTTCTCAATTTTAGAAACCAAATAGACCATAACACAATAATACTAGGTGATTTTAACACGACTCTCTCACCACTGGACAGATCTTCCAAACAAAAATTGAACAAAGAAACTGTAAATCTCAATAACACAATCAATAATTTAGACTTAACAGACATTTATAAAATATACCATCCAACGAGGAGTGAAGACACTTTCTTCTCAGCAGCACATGGACCCTTCTCTAAAATAGACCATATATTATGTCACAACGCTAATGTCAGCAAATACAAGAAGTTAGAGACACTACCCTGTATTCTATCAGATCATAATGGATTGAAGTTAGAAATAAATGAAAGAGTAAAAAACAGAAACTACTCCAACACCTGGAGATTAAACAATATGCTATTATATGATGAATGGATAACAGAATATATTAGGAAGGAAATTAAAAAATTCTTAGAGGTAAATGAGAACAAAGAGACATCATATCAAAATCTCTGGGACACTATGAAAGCAGTACTTATAGGAAAATTTATTTCATGGAGCACACTTAATAAAAGAAGTAAAACTCAACAAATAAACGACCTAACACTACAGCTCAAAGCCCTAGAAAAAGAAGAACAGACCAACACCAAAAGTAGTAGAAGACAGGAAATAGTTAAACTCAGAGCTAAAATCAACGAAATTGAAACAAAAGAAACAATGCAAAAAATTGACGCAATAAATAGTTGGTTCTTTGAAAAAATAAACAAAATTGATAAACCTTTAGCCACACTAACAAAGAAAAGACGAGAGAAAACCCAAATCACTAAAATTCAGAATGAACAAGGAAATATCACAACAGACATGATTGAAATACAAAACATAATTAGAAGCTATTTTGAAAATCTATACTCCAACAAAATAGAAAATTTCGAAGACATCAACAGGTTTCTAGAGACATATGAATTGCCTAAACTGAAGGAGGAGGACATACACAGTATAAATAGACCAATTTAAAGTAATGAAATAGAAGAAGCCATCAAAAGCCTATCAACAAAGTAAAGTCCAGGACCAGATGGGTTCTCAGCCGAGTTCTACAAAACCTTTAAAGAAGAGCTCATTCCAATACTTCTCAAAGTATTCCATAAATTAGAAGAGGAGGGAACCCTCTAAAACTCATTCTATGAAGCCAATATTACCCTGATACCTAAACCAGACAGAGACACATCGAGGAAACAAAATTTCAGATGAATAGCCTTAATGAACATCAACACAAAAAATCTCAACAAAATTTTAGCAAAACACATAGAAAAACATATTTAAAAGATAGTGTACCATGATCAAGTGGGTTTCATCCCAGGGATGCAAGGTTGGTTCAACATCAGGAAATCAATAAATGTAATTCACCATATCAATAGACTTAAAGTCAAGAATCACATGATTATTTCAATAGATGCAGAGAAAGCATTTGATAAAATACAGCACTGCTTCATGCTCAAAACACTAGAAAAATAGGGATAGTGAGAACATTCCTTAACATTGTAAAGGCCATCTATGCTAAACCCATGGCTAATATCATTCTAAATGGTGAAAAACTGAAAGCATTCCCCCTAAAAACTGGAACAAGGCAGGGATGCCCTCTTTCACCACTTCTATTCAATATTGTCCTTGAAACTCTAGCCAGAGCAATTAGACAGGCCAAAGAAATTAAAGGGATACAAATAGGAAAAGAAGAACTCAAACTATCTCTATTTGCTGATGATATGATTGTATACTTAGAGGAACCAGGAAATTCCACCAGAAAACTTTTAGATCTCATTAGTGCATTCAGTAAAGTAGCGGGATATAAGATCAATGCACATAAATCTAAGGCATTTTTATATATAAGCGATGACTCTTCAGAAAGAGAAATTAGGAAAACTACCCATTCACAATAGCAGCAAAAAAAAATAAAATACTTGGGAATCAATCTCACAAAAGAGGAGAAAGACCTCTACAATGAGAACTACACAACACTAAAGAAAGAAATTAAAGAAAACCTTAGAAGATGGAAAGATCTCCCATGTTCTTGGATAGGCAGAATTAATATTGTCAAAATGGCCATACTACCAAAAGTGCTATACAGATTAAATGCAATTCCAATTAAAATCCCAATGATGTACCTTACAGAAATAGAGCAAGAAATTATGAAATTCATCTGGAAGAATAAAAAAACCCAGAATAGCTAAAGCAATCCTTGGCAGAAAGAGTGAAGCAGGGGGTATCGCAATACCAGATCTTCAACTCTACTTCAAAGCAATAGTAACAAAAATGGCATGGTATTGGTACCAAAATAGAAAGGTGGATCAATGGTACAGAATAGAGGACATGGATACAAACCCGAATAAATACAATTTTCTCATACTAGACAAAGGGGCCAAAAATATGCAATGGAGAAAATATAGCCTCTTCAACAAATGGTGCTGGGAGAATTGGAAATCCATACGCAACAGAATGAAACTAACCCATATCTCTCACCATGCACTAAACTAAACTCAAAATGGATTAAGTATCTTGGAATCAGACCAGAGACCTTGCATCTTATAGAAGAAAAAGTAGGTCCAGAACTTCAACATGTCGGCTTAGGACCAGACTTCCTCAACAGGACTTCCATAGCACAAGAAATAAAAGCAAGAATTAATAACTGGGATAGATTCAAACTAAAAAGCTTTCTCTCAGCAAAGGAAACTATCAGCAATGCGAAGAAAGAGCCTACAGAGTGGGAGAAAATCTTTGCCAATCATACTTCAGATAGAGCACTAATCTCCAGAATCTATAAAGAACACAAAAAACTCTACACCAAGAATGCAAATAATCCAATCGACAAATGGGCTAAGGAAATGAATAGACACTTCACAGAAGAAGATCTACAAGCAATCAATAAACATATGGAAAAATGCTCAATATCTCTAGTAATAAGAGAAATGCAAATCAAAACCACCCTAAGATTCCATCTCACCCCAGTTAGAATGGTGATTATCAAGAATACAAGCAACAACAGGTGTTGGCGAGGATGTGGGGAGAAAGGTACACTCATACATTGCTGGTGGGGCTTCAAATTAGTTCAGCCACTCTGGAAAGCAGTGTGGAGACTCCTTAGAACACTTGGAATGGAACCACCATTTGACCCAGCTATCCCACTCCTTGGCCTATACCCAAAGTACTTAAAATCAGCATATTACAGAGATACAGCCACATCAGTGTTCATAGCTGCTCAGTTCACAATAGCCAGATTGTGGAACCAACCCAGATGTCCTTCAATTGATAAATGGATAAAGAAACTGTGGTATATATATATACAATGGAATATTACTCAGCCATAAAGAATGACAAAATTATGGCATTTGCAGGCAAATGGATGAAACTGGAGAATATCATGCTAAGTGAGATAAGCCAATCTCAGAAAACCAAAGGACAAATGATCTCGCTAATAAGTGGATGATGACATATAATGGGGGGTGGGAGGGGTTAGTGTTAGGGTTAGAGTTCGGGTTAGGGATGGGGGCAAGAATGGAGGTAGAAAGGACTGTATAGAGGAAAAAAAGGGGTGGGAGGGGTGGGGGATGGGGAAAAAATAACAGAATGAATCAAACAACATTACCCTATGTGAATTTATGATTACACAAATGGTATGCCTTTATGCCATGTACAAACAGAGAAACAACATGTATCCCATTTGTTTACAATAATAAAGAAAAAAAAAAGCCTACTAACAAAGAAAAGTCTGGGACCAGATGGGTTCTCAGCTGAGTTCTACAAAATCGTTAAAAAAGAGCTCATTCCAATACTCCTCAAAGTATTCCATGAAATAGAAGAGGAGGGAACCCTCCCAAACTCATTCTATGTAGCCAGTATCACCCTGAGACCTAAACCAGGCAGAGACACATCGATGAAAGAAAATTTCAGACCAATATACTTAATGAATATCGACGCAAATATTCTTAACCAAATTTTAGCAAATCGCATACAAAAATATATTAAAAAGATAGTGCACCACAATCAAGTGGGTTTTAACCCAGGGATGCAAAGTTGGTTCAACATCTGGAAATCAATAAATGTCATTCACCATATCAACAGACTTTAATTTAAAAATCACATGATCATTTCAATAGATGTATAAAAAGCATTCGATACAATACAGCATCACTTCATGCTCAAAACACTAGAAAAAATAGGTATAGTGAGAACATTTCCTAACATTGTAAAGACCATCTATCCTAAGCCCATGGCCAATATCATTGTAAAAGGTGAAAAACTGAAAACAATTCCCCTAAAAAATGGATCAATGCAGGGATGCCCTCTTTCACCACTTCTATTCAACATCATCCTTGAAACTCTAGCCAGAGCAATTAGACAAAACAAAGAAATTAGAGGGATACAAATAGGAAAAGAAGAACACAAACTATACCTGTTTTCTGATGACATGAATATATATTTAGAGGAACCTGAAAATTCCACCAGAAAAGTTTTAGAACTCATAAGTAAATTCTGTAAAGTAGCAGGTTACAAGATCAATGCTCATAAATCCAATGCAGTTTTATACATAAGTGATGAATCTTCAGAAAGAGAAGTTAGGAAAACTACCCCATTCACAATAGCATCAAAAAAAATATAACACTTCATAATCAATCTCACAAAAAAGGTGAAAGACTTCTAAAATGAGAACTACAGAACACTAAAGAAAGAAATTAAAGAAAATCTTAGAAGATGGAAAGATCTCCCATGTTCTTGGATAGGCAGAACAAATATTGTCAAAATGGCCATAGTATCAAAAGTGCAATACAGATACAATGCAAATCCAATTAAAATCCCAATGATGTACCTTACAGAAATAGAGGAAGCAATTATGAAATTCATCTGGAAGAATAAGAAACCTAGAATAGTTAAAGTAATCCTCAGCCGAAAGAGTGAAGCAGGGGTATCACGAAACCAGATCTTCAACTCTACTGCAAAGCAATAGTTACAAAAATGGCATGGTATTGGTACCAAAATAGACAGGTAGATCAATGGTATAGAATAGAGGACATGGACACAAACCCAAATAAATACAATTTTCTCATACTAGACAAAGGGGCCAAAAATATGCAACGGAGAAAAGATAGCTTCTTCAACAAATGGTGCTGGGAAAAGTGGATAACCATATGCAATAGATTGAAATTAAACCCCTATCTCTCACCCTGCACAAAACTCAACTCAAAATGGATCAAGGACCTTGGAATCAGACCAGAGACCCTGCATCTTATAGAAAAAAATAGTAGGTCCAAATCTTCAACTTGTTGGCTTAGGATCAGACTTCCTTAACAGGACTCCCACAGCACAAGAAATAAAAGCAAGAGTCTACAACTGCTATCAATTCAAAGTAAGAAGCTTTCTCTCAGCAAAGGAAACTATCAGTAATGTGAAGAGAGAGCCTACAGTGTGGGAGAATATCTTTGCCACTCATACTTCAGATATAGCATTAATTTCCAGAAAATATATAGAACTCAAGAAACTCTACACCAAGAATACAAATAATCCAATCCACAAATGGGCTAAGGAAATGAACAGACACTTCACAGAAGATCTACAAGCAATCAACAGAGATATGAAAAAATGTTCAACATCTCTAGTAAAAGAGAAATGCAAATCAAAACTACCCTAAAATTCCATCTCACCCCAATTAGAATGGCAATTATCAAGAAAGCAAGCAACAATAGGTGCTGGTGAGGATTTGGGGAAAAAGGTACACTCATACATTGCAGTTGGGGTTGCAAATTAGTGCAGCCACTCTGGAAAGCAGAATGGAGATTCCTCAGAAAGCTTGGAATGGAACCACCATTTGACCCAGCTATCCCACTCCTTGGTCTATACCCAAAGGACTTAAAATCAGCATACTACTGAGATACAACCACATCAATATTCATTGATGCTCCATTCACCATAGCCAGATTGTGGAATCAACCTAGATGTTCTTCAATTGCTGAATGGATAAAGAAACTGTGGCATATGTATACAATTGAATATTACTCTGTCAAAAAGAATGATAACATTATGGCATTTGTAGGCAAATGGTTGAAATTGTAGAATATCATGGTAAGTGAGATAAGCCAATCTCAGAAAACCAAAGAACTAATGATCTTGCTGATAAGTGGATGATGACACATAATGGGGGTATGTGGGTTTAGCATTATGGTTAGGGTTAGGTTTAGGGTTAGGGTTAAGGAATGTGGCAAGAATGGAGGAAGGAAGTTGTGTAATGATGGAACAGAGTGGTGGGAGGGTTGGGGGAAGGAAAAAAATAACAGAATGAATCAAACAACATTACCCTATGTAAATTTATGATTACACAAATGGTATCCTTGACTCCATGTACAAACAGAGAAACAACATGTATCCCATTTGTTTACAATAAAAAATGAAGTATATTTAGTACAAAGGTCTTGTATAGGAATAAAATCTGTACTCTGTAAGGTATATATGGATGTCTGCCTGAGGTTGTCTACATAAGTAGGTACTAATCTTGATATAAGAATGGTTTCTACTGATATTTTTGGAGCATACAATAATATGTGTACAGAGGTGTCTCTAAGATTGGTAATGTGCATCTTATGAGATATGTAAGGAGCTGTGTTTGAATTATATAAGAGGGCTATATGATACTTGTCCTAGGACAACATTTTATGTGTGAGAGGTCCACCTGAAGTGAGTTTGGATGACTCACATAGTTACACAGGGTGTATGCATTGGAAATTGTAGAAAGAACTCAGTGAGCTGTGTTTTGAGGTTCATTTGATGTGAGTACTAACAGTTTGGCGAGATGAGAAGGGAGGAAAATCTTGTGTAGAAGGAAGAGCACATTGAGGTTAGGGCAGATTAGGCCTAGGGTTAGGGTTTAGTGTCAGGGTCAAAATATGGTCAGTTTCAGGGTTAGGGAACACTCTGTGGCATGCAGGGAGTACTTAGGTTTACACTTATGGTGAGTTTTAGGTTCAGAGTAAGAGTCAGTATTTATGGTGTACAGGTAATACCGTGGTAGAGAGTCAAAATTGTTCTTTGTGGTGTGTATACTGAGGCCTCTGTGAGGTGAGTATATAGGCTCGTTGAGGTATTTATAGAGGGCTTGCAAAGAAACATTGTTTCTTCTTGTAAAATAGTATGGTTTTACTCACTGAGTTATGTAGGGAGTTCTCTGATGTGTGTAGGATCTGCTCTAGATTTCAGTATGTAGGGTACACTTTGTCGTGTATGAAGGTTTAACTGAGGTGTGTAGAGAATTCTCCCTGAAGTTCATAGCATGTGGCCTCTGAGATGTGTTTTGTGAACTTTATGAGTTGTGCAGGATGGTTCTATGATGTGTGTTAGAGAGCTACAAGAAGTGTGTGTGAGGGTTCTTTCAGTTGAGTTGGGAGGGCTCACTCAGGTGTATAGACAGGGTGCACTGAGATGAGTAGAAATGGTTCATTTGGTTGTGTTAATATGTGTTCTTTGATATGAGTGTGTGATATATGTTAGATGAGTAAGGAGGACAAGTTGATGTAGAAGGGAGGGTCCCATGAAGTGTGGAAGGGGGATCTATATGGTCTGAATTTAGGAATCATGGAGATGAGTGGGCTGGACTCTGAGACTTGCCATGTAGGCTAGCTGACTAATGTAGTGAAGACTAATTGAAATTCAGAGTTATAGAATTCTGATGTGTGTTTCGAGGGATCTAAGAGTTGTGTAGGGATGTCTATATTGGGTGTGCAGATGGATCTATGAGGGGGGTAGGAGGCCTCTTCGACGTAGTAGAAATACTGTCTCAGTTATGTAGGTAGGATCTTCTACAGCAAATATTGAGATCTCTGATATAAGTAGCAAGTATAAACTCAGGTATGGCGAGAGGAATATTTGAGGATAGAAGAGCAAAATTGTGAGGTGTTTTGGTAGGACACTCAAAAGAGTATCATGTGGGTTCTTTTAAGTTTGTAGTTTTGACTCTTGGAGGTAAATATGGAGGGCTCTTTGGTTAGTTTTGAAGGCTACAAGAGATGTGTAGGTATGGTTTGTAAATGTTTGTTGAAAGGGCATTCTGAGGTTTGTATAGGAGCCTCTCTGAGATTTGTAGGGAGGACTGTTGAATGAGGTGTATAAGGTGAGTGCTCATTGGTAAAAATTAAGAGGTGTATAATTGTGGATGTCTATGGTGAGTAAGGAGAGATCTCTGAGATAAATGAAAGCAAACTGAATTTTGAAAGGAGGCCTCTATGAGCAGTGTAACAGGACCCTCTGAATACTGAAATTATGGCATGCTGAGGTGTGTAGAGGCATGGTGTGTGGTGTGTAGCAACAGTTCTCTGGTCCCAACATTGATACAGCGATTGATAAATATTGTGTGTATGAAATGTGTCTAAGTTGTGTTTGGTTGGTCCTCTGAATTCTGTAGAAAGGGCACTTGATATGAGTAGGTCTGGCTCTGAGCTTTGTGGAGAGGTGACTGCTATGTGTGTTGAAAATGTTCACTGAAGTGTGAAGGGAAGATTCTCTGAGATTTGTAGTGTAGATGATTTCAGGTGTGTAGGAGGAATAAATGAGGGGTAAATAAGGGCTTTTGTCTACATAGAAGTGCTCTCTTTTGTGTAGTTATGATCCTCACAAATGAATATGAAATCTATCTGATATGACTAGGTAGAACAAATGAGATATAATGGGAGTATTCTTTGAGTATAATAGGGGGAATCTATACAGTTTTTAGGAAGGTCACTCAACAATGTATCCAGAGTCTTCTCTGAGGTGTGTCAGGCCAACCCTCAAAGGTGAGTAGAGAGGGCATTTTGGTGAGTAGTAAGTTGTATCCAATTTGTGTAGTAGGGTGTGTTGCTGTTTGTAGCATGGGAAATCTGAGGTTTGAATTAACATCTCACTGGAATTTACAGGAAGTACTCTCTGGGGTATATAGGACAGGTTTTCTGAGCTGTATAAGTGTTGCTCAATAAAGTGTGGATGCAGCATCCCTATGGGGAATATGAATGGGAATTTGAGGTGTGTAGAAAAAACTTTTGGTATTAGTAGGGAGTCATTATTTAGACATGTAGGAAAGTGAGTATGAGGTGTGAAGAAAAGATTCTCTGTGGTGTTAATCGGGTTCTGATTTTTATGTAGGGTGGGCTCTCTGATATGTATGTAGGGCCCTCTGAAGTGTGTAAAAGGGCTTTATGAGGTATGTAGGAAGGCTTATTGATGAGAGTGTAAGTGTTCACTTAAGTGAATAAAAGGACTATTTGCAGTGTAAAGGAAAGATCTCTGTGGTGAGTCAAAAGTTTTCTCTGAGGAATGTATTGCAGGCTCTCTGAGGTAAGAGAGGTAGAGTTACTAGGGCTTGTGAAGTACTAGTTTTTACACACTCAAGTATGTAGTTATGTTGCTCTGAGGTGTGGAGGGAATGATTTAAGGTGGCACTCTTTTAAAGGATAGTATCACAGCCTGATCAACATCAAATTCAATGCGTCACAAATATAAACACACAGAGACCAAAAACTTCTGAGGATCTGGTGCTATCTGAGTGGAGGGCTAGACTCTACTCACTTCCAAAGTCCTGTTCTGTTTCACCTCTGGTCTTCTTGGGAAATATCACCGGAGTTGTTGGTCCCAACATTGATACAGTGCTTCCAATCTTGGGAAAGATTCCTACTAGGGTCTTTCCTGAGAAATAAACATCCAAAGATTAGTAGACAACAAGAATTCATGGTTCTGGACTTGCTGTCTCAACTCAAGTGAGCAGAATGGGAGTTTATCTAGAATGTGGGTGCCTGGCTACTAGGGTTCCAAGTTCTGTGTGTTCTACTGCCAGGAAGTGAGGTCACCTCCTTGGGTACTCCATACTCATAGTGCTTTCTCACACAAGATGGTTCTAATGGCCCATTCATATGGAGGTTTCTCCCATCTTCATTTGACATATATAAAAGCACCCTGAATGTGGTCCCTAGGATGTCTCACGTGTAGCCAACTCACCTGGTTTGGAGAGACAGTTTGGATCAGACCCATTTCCTCCTTCTGGCCATGTGGGTGGTCCTGAAGAAGTCATTATGCCTTAAAAGTCCTGAATACTTTTGACATTTATTCCCCTGTGATTATTCTAGAATATGCTTTTGAAGTTGTCATCAAGTGTATAAGACCATTTATATACATACACCTTGGGAATCCTAATGTTTGTGTCATGTGTCTATAATGCACCAACATACAGAAAACAAAACACAGAAAGGAGAGGGACAAGGGATGACATACAACACTACCATGATGTGAGTACAACAGTGAAATGGGGAAATCAACTTGTACCTTGTCCTTGTTTCCACTCTATTCCACAGAAAGTTTGTCGTGACTGATTTTCAGAGATAGAATCCCTGTGCCATAGACCTTCCAAAGCTTCCTGTGAAATTTAGAATTGTTTCAGTATTTCTTCTCATTGTATGATGTGGGTACACTACAAGGGATCACTGGCATCAGATGATTCTATTCTCCAAAACCTGTAGCTTTCCCATCTAAGTGAATACACATCAGCATCTGGTTTCAAAGAAAAATAAATCAGCAAGAAACATGGTATTTTACTTCCAAGATGTAGTCATCAGAAGTCTCATATTTTTGTCTCCATAGTTCCATAGCAGTGGCACTGCTATAATTCTGGAGATTTTTTGGAAAATTTTGTGTGGCAGCAGGCAAAGTTCCAGAGACCACATTAAATTGCAAGAATCTGGCATTTCTGTTTCCATTTCTAAATGCCTCACATAGATCAAAATATTTTGGTTACAAAATTCATGAATTAAATTTTCATCAAGAATAAATGATGGTGTGAAACCAATAAAACTTTGTTCAATACCATGGCCATAACCATGAGACTGGAATTCTCTTTCTCTATTTCTTTAGGGAACATCTGCATTGCTTCTTTCAACATCACAGCAGGTCACTTCTTTTTGTGTGTGTGGCTGAAGACAGTTTCTTTTTATTCTTCCAACTAAATATTTGGAAAGAAAGCCCCAGTAGATGAACAAAGAACCAACATATAAGTCAATATTTATTCAATAGCTAAGGTTACTGGAGCAGAGACTAGGACTGAAAATTCAGTTATGAAAAATGGAAAAGGACTAGGTAACCACTCTCTTCAGGGGAGAGTCATTAATCTAATGCAGGTTCACTGAGTGCCCTGTGCCCACTTTTGAATGAACACAAGAAGCTGATGATCTTCTCTTCCACTAAGAAGCATCTAAAATTAGCAAACCATCTCCAAGACTTAGGACCATCTTGCTTCTGCACAGAGAACGAATTGGCTTTTCATTATCTGCCACAAAGGTGAGAGTCTGATGATAGATCACTGGCTTGGAAAGACTTCAATATCAATACTCATATGCAAAGTCACCCCTTTTGGAAGTCTCCCAGGATAAGGCATTCCTGAATGCTTCTGTGTTCCTTGAAATTTAATGGGAAAAAGCAAATGGGGAGGATCAGCACAAGGAAGCCCTGCAACTCTGAATGGTGCTGAGTTTGGTAAGCCCTAAGGCACCAGTAAATTTGAAAAAAGAAAATAGTCCCTTTTTTTTAAGCTGTTAAAAACCAAAGTCATGTAAAATTCACCCCTCCTATCTCCTGCTCCTGTATGTGTTCTTCTTATGACATTATGGCATTATGTGATAACGTTCCCTACCCACTAAGTTTCTTCAAAAAGGAGAAAGAACCCTGTATGAGCTTTGGCAGGCCTGATAGGACCATGAAATGAGCAATTCAGTCAGTTTTCAAGTCACCGTATAAAAGGCTTTAAGCTAACAAGGTCAACTCATGATAATTTCTCTTTATTGAACATTATTGAAAAAGGTTTGAAAATTGATTTGCTGGGATCATTGCTAAATTCTCCAAAACAAGAGAAAAAAGAAATCACAGAAAAGGGGGTGAAGGATCCTGGGTTCAAGAGGGGTTTGATTCCACTGGAAACAGATTCACTATCTTAACAAAGAAGTCCAATGAACAAGTATATCTATAAAGTATTAGTCACTTGCCTCTAATACATCTTTCTACCAATATCCTTAACATGGTTCTGTACCCAGTTGTCCCAGTGCTGACTTTCACACACTGAAATACATCATCTACAGATCGAAACACTGAGGCACCAAACTCTGAGGGCTGTACTATTCTCATTCAAGAAGAGCATCCAAGAAAAAGGTGTCATGTGCAAAGCTCTAAATGGAAAAATTACAAGAACATACATTCTTTTAAAATCATGTTTTTCTGACAGCTAGACCAATGTAGACAAAATAAAAATTTTAAAGTGATATATTATGACCACAACTTCCCTACTAAAATCCAAATTAGGCAAATACAGTGATTAAAGGCACAGTGAAACCCAGAACAATCAATGTTAGTGTGAGATTGAGACACCCTGGAAACACAGCCCACAGACTTTGCCCTCTGGTCTTGTGTTAGCAAGGACTAGCAAGGCAGTGCAGGCTACATCTGTCTCTCCTCGTGTTCTCACATCTGCACCTGTGTACTCAGGATATGGTGATCCTGACAAAAAGGTCATGGAAATTAGGGGCCACTTGGTTTGTCTCAGGTGCAAGACTGCAACTCAGATCTGAAGGGTCAAATCCCAGGTGAGATGGAGCCCTGTGTATGATTGAGGAATGTTTCATTGCAGTTGCATTATTGGTGACATGTTCCTTCCAGAGAAGTGGGACAAAGATGATGCTTTCTATGTGGCTTGATCAGGTGCCTTCTGAACTCTTTCAGTTACTGGGCATGGTTTGTTTCTAGTGGAGACTGTTAAGAATTTTTATCCTGGTTAGGGTTAGTGCTCCTTCTTAACTCCCTGCTCGCTTCCAGTGAAGCACATAGAGCAGACCTAGTAATGAGGATTCTATAATAATATGGATTCTGTAATAGAACTACAGTTCAAAGGACAACAATTATATCACTTTTGAAAAGTGTAGTATTGGTATTACTATTAATAACTAAGGGCAGATATTGAATTATCTTGAGGTGTTTTATTATGATGTTATTTTTGCATAATAGTCTACATAACAGCTCTTATATTTGTTATGGATGTTATTGCACACCACTTCTATCAATATCTAAGGTCTATAAAATCTATTATGTTAATATTAAATGTTATACTAAGGATAATGCAATAGTATTAAAACCCCAGAACCATTACTATATTAGTTTTACTTCCTATAGTAAGAATATTACATCAATTTTAAAAGGCACCTCTCATATCAGTTTTATAGATCATAGTATGGATATCATATTAGTATTAAAAGCCACAGATAAAACTTTAGGTCATTTTTAGAAATGCAAGTATGCATATCATCTTAGGATTAAAATCAACACGGTAATTAATACATTAATTTTAATGATAACTCATAAATATTACTTAATGCCAAAAATGCAGATATTTTAAAGCATGAGGTTGTATAATATAAATATGCTAATGTTAAAAGCTACAGAACAACTGTTTACTATTTTAGATGCTATATCAAAAATATTAAATGAATATTAAAATCCACATGTAAGTTATTGGTTTCAGGGTTTATGGAAATGATGGCATATAGTAATATTAAAGACTAGAGGAGATATATTTCATTGGTTTTCTAGGCAATAACATGGATGTCATATTAGTATTTCAAGGTAGAGGGGAGCTAGTACATTCAATTTAGATGCTTTAGAGGCCACAGCACAGCTTCTATATTCATATTTGATACTCTAGTTTGGATATATTAGTATTTGAGTACTCTGAATACTGTGATATCCATTTCTGATGTTGTAATATCAGACAAATTATATTAATATTAAAGGACAGAACAGTTCTTGTATAGTTTTCCATGCTACTATATGCATATACTGTTAAAAAAAAAGGAAATGGAACTGCCAAAATAGGAATATTGTATTATTATTGAAGTCTACAGGGGAATTATTATATGTGTTTTAGATGGTCACTATGGATATTATAATCATCTTTAAAGTCCCAGGGAGTTACTATTGCTAAATGTGCAATAGTAAGAATATTTCTTTAGCATTAAAGACCACATGGCAACTATTAGTTTTAGAGGGTATAACAAATTTATCACACTAATATTAAAGGTACAAATCAGGCAGCTATTCTGTTAGTATGAACAGCCAGAAGTTAGTGATTACAGCAGTTTTAATGGTGTAATATGAATATAATATCAGTATAGAAAAATAAAGGACAGTTCAAAAAATAACAGAATTATTTTTTAAATTAAATTAAATTTATTTATTTTTTATGTGTGCTCAGGATTGAACCCAGTGCCTCACTTGTGCTAGGCAAGTGCTTTAACAGTAAGCCACAAACCCAGCACCACAGGACAGTATTTATATGAGTTTAAGAGGCCACATATTCCATATTACATAAATTTGAAAGGACTTGGGAAACTATTAATTTTTGATGAAAAATGATTGATAATATGTTGACATTAAAAGCAAAAGGACAACTACTACATTACTTATGAATTCTAATGTATGAATATTAGGTTAATACTAAAGGACACAGTGCATACTAAGGATATTATGTGAGTGTGAGGAGTCACATTAAGGGTATTGTCTTCAGTCACAGTGAGTGTATTATGTGTCAGTTTCCACAGTGACGATATTATGTTAGTGTCAGAAGTCAAGTGTGAGCATCATATGAGTGTCAGAGGCCAGAGTGAGGGTATTTATGTGAGTTTCTCAAGTCAGAGTTATGATATTATGTGAATGTAAGTGGTCAAATGAAGTAGGTATTCGATTTTCTTTTGGTGAATATTCATGTGTAGAAAAGCATGATACTCACAATAATCTCAATCACATAAAATGTGAAGTTGTGTATGTATTCTCATGACCTGGAAGGCATGTCCAAGTAAACTGCTTGCAAATTAATAACTTTGTTCTTTGCTTGTATTTTAATTTTTTCTGTTATTTACATGTTAACCTTTAAAAAATAAATGTTTTTTTTAAAAAGTGTTCAAGTGAAGATTGTATATGAATGTAAGAGTCCACAGGACATATACTTTGTGAGTATTTTAGGCCACAGTGAAGATATTATGTGAGTGTTAGAGGTCAAGGAAGAATATTATGTAAAAGGGACCAGAATGAGAATAAGTAAGTGTCATAGACCACATAAGGATATTCTGTGTCCGTGGCTAGAGTGAGGTAATTACCAGAGTGTCAGAGCATCATGAAGGTATTATATGAGTGTTGGTAGGCAGATTAAAGATATTATGTGAATGTGAACTGCCAGAGTGAACATATTATGTGTCAGAGGCCAAATATGAGGGTGATATCTGGATTTCAGTGGCTACAGTGATGACAGTTTGTCAAGGTTAGCAGTCAGAGTGAGAATATTTTGTGAGAAACTGAGGCAATACTAAGGATCTTATATGAATGTCAGAGGACAGATAAGAACTTCATTTGAGTGTCAGATGATACAGTGAGGGTGTAATGTGAGTATAAGAGTCCACATTGAGAATATTTTATGGGTGTCTGAGACCAGAGGAAGAGTATTATGTAAGAGTCAGAGGTTACTGTATGGACATTATGTACATATAATTATTCATAGTGAGGTTATTATGTGAACATCAGAGTCCAAAGTGAGGGTATTATGTGAGTGTGAGAGCTCACATATTATTATCTGAGTTTCAGAGGTCACAGTGAAGATATTATGTAAAAGTCAGAGGCCACATTGAGGTTTAGATGTGAGTGTCAGAGGTCACAATCAGGTTTTTATGTGAGTATCATTGTAACAGTGAGGGAAGTTTTTGAGTCAGACCAAGGGAAGATATGTTATTGTCATGGCAACAGTGAGTGTATTATATGAGTGTCAGAGGACACAGGATATTATGTGAGAGTCAAAGACCATAGATATTGTGTGTCAGAAGGCACAGTGAGGATTTTACATAAATATTTGAGGCCACACTGATGACATTATATCAGTGTCAGAGTCTATGCTATGTTTATTGAATGTCAGAGGCCTCAGGGAAGATATTTAATGAGTGGCAGTGGTCACAGTGGTCACATTGAGAATATTATGTGTCAGTGCTAAGAGTGATGATATTATGTGAGTGTCAGAGGCTACAGTGAGGGAATTATGTGAGTCTTATTGGCCACAGTGAGGGTATTATATTAATATCAGAGGCCACATTGAAGATATTATGTGAATATTAGAGGTCACTGTAAAGGTATTTTGTGAGTTTCAGAGACCAGAGTGAGGGTATTAAGTAAATGTCAGAGGTTTAATTGTGTATATTATGTGTCAGAGGCCACAGTGGCATTAAATGAGTGTCAGAAACAAGTGAGGATATTATGTGAGTGGCAACTTTCCCAGAAAGGATATTGTATGAGTGTCAGAGGCTACAATTGGGATACACTGTCAGTCACAGGGCCAATACTGTGGAAATTTTGTGGGTGTCAGTGGCCACAGTGAGGATATTTTGTCACATCAGGGGCAGTATGAGAAAATTATGAGTGTCCCAAGTTACAGTGACTGTCTTGGACTATAGAGAGTGTATTATGTGAGTGTCAGAGGTGACAATTATGTTATGTGAGTGTATAAGGGCACATTGAAGGTATATAGTGAATATTAGAGGCCACATTGTTGGTATTACATGAGTATCAAGGTAATAGTTGTAAGTGTTAGATGCCAAATGAGGATATTATGTGAATGTCAGGGGCAAAAGTGAGTATATTAAGTGAGTGACAGAGGTCCCAGTTAGAATATTATGTGCGTGTCAGATGCCAGATTGAATTTATTTTATGAATATCAGAGACCAAATGTGGATAATATATAAGTGTCAGAGGCTATATTGCAAGCATGATGTGTCTCAGGTCACAAAAAAGTATTATGTGCATGACAATTCACGCTGAATGTAATAAGTGAGTATAGGAGGTCAATCTGTGGGTATTATGTGAGTATCACAGGTTAGAATAAGGATACTATGTCAGTATCAGAGACCAAAATGATGATGTTATGAGTGCAAGAATTCACAGAGAGGACATTATATCAGTTTCAGACATCACAATGAGGGTATTATTACATCAATGTCAGAGGTGAAGTGAGGATATTTATGTGTGTCAGAGGACCCAGTGATAATATTTATGTGACTTTCAGAGGACACAGAGCAATATTATGTGAGTGACAGAGACCAGAGTGGCAGTAGTCTGTGTCTGAGATAAAAATGTATGTATTATGTGATTGTCAGAGACCAGAATTGGGGACTTATGTGAGTTCAGAGGGTACAGTGTGGGTATTATGTGAGTGTCAGAGGTCACAGTATAGTTATAATGTGTCAGAGGTAGCATTAATGATATTATGTGTCAGAGGCCAATTAAGGTTATAATGTCTGTGTCAGAGGTCAAATTGAGTGTAAAATATGTGTGTCTGAGATCACAGTGAGGTTATTATTTGAGTGTCAGTGGTCAAAGTGAGAATATTACATTAATGTCAGAGGTCAAGTGAGGATATTTTGTGAATGTCATAATCCAAATTGAGGGTATTACATGAGTAACAGAGGTCCCAGTGAGGTTATATTGTGATTATAAGAGGTCACAGTGAGGACATTATGTGAGTGTCAGAGGTCATTTGAGGATATTTTGTGACTATCAATCTCACAGTTAGGATATCATATTAGTGTCATATAACAAGTGAGGAAATTAGGTGAGTATCAGAGGCACCAGTGAAGATAAGAGAAAATGTCCAAAGTCATTTCACAAAATAATTTGAGTGTCAAGGATCACAGTGAGGGCATAATGTGAGTATGAGTGGCTACAGAGGTATTATGTTAGTTTCTAAAAAAGAACAATGAGAATATTATTTGAGTGTCACAGGGCTCAGAAGGGGAATTATGTGAGAGCCAGAGTACACATTGAGGGTGTTCTGTGAGTGACTCAGGCCATGTAAGGATATTATGTGTGCAAGAGAGGTCACACTGAGGTTATTATATGAGTAACAGAGGTCACACTGAGGATATTATTTTGGAGTTAGAGGCCACAGGAGGGTATTATGTGTCTGTCAGAGACCACAGTGAGTATATTTTATGACTGTCATAGACCACAGTGAGGGTTATAAGTAAGCATTAGAAATAACGGTAAGGGTAATCTGTGAGTGTGAGATGTTAGTTGAGGGTATCATGTCAGTGAGAGAGGTCAATGAGGACATTTGTTTCAGAGGTCAGAGTGAGTGTATAATGTGTTAAATGTCACATTGAGTGTATGACATTAGTGTCAAAGGGCAAGTGAGGATATTTTTGAATGTCACAAGTGACAATGAACTTACTTTGTGAGTGGGAGATATCATAGTGAAGATATTTTTGAGTGTCATAAGTCAAGACAGACTATTTTGTAACTATCAGAGTCACAGTGAATATATTCTTTGAGTGTCACATGCCATAGGGAGATAAAGTAAGTATCATAGGAAGCAACAATTATATTATGTCAGTGTCAGTGGTCATAGTGAGGTTGTTATGTGAGTTTCAGAAGCCAGAATGAGAAGATATGAGTATCAGAGAAAAAAGTGAGGATATTATGTCAGTTTTAGAGGCCACAGTAAAAGTGTCATGATTGTACCTGAAGTCAAACTGAAGGTAATTTTTGAGTGACAGAGGTCACAAGAAGGATATGTTTTCAGTGTCAGAGGTCACTATGGGTATATTATGTGAGTTTAAGAGGCCATGTTTATGGTATAATGTGAGCTTCAGGGGTCACAGTGTAGGTATTTTGGTGAGCATAATTTGTAAAACAGAGGTTACTACCTGAGTGTCAGAGGTCATGAGAAATTTTGTGAGTGACAGGACAAATTTAGGAAAATATTTAAGAGTCATAAAACAAAGTGAAGGTGTTATGTGAGTGTCAGAAGACATTTTGAAGGAATCATGGGAGAGTTAGAAGTCATAGAATCGATATTATATCTGAACCAATGGTCCCAGAGAGGTTATTATGTGAGTGTCAGAGGTCACACTGAGAGTATTATAAGTATCAGAGGTCCCAGATAGGTTATTATGTGAGTGTCTGAGACCACAGTGAGATATTATATCAGCATCAGAGGTCACAATGAGGTTATAATGTAAGAGTCATAAGTCATGATGAGGATATTACATAAGCATCACAGGCCACAGTGAGTATGCCATGTGAGTGTCAGTGGTCACACTTAGGATATAATCCGAGGCCACACTGAAAGTATTAAGTCAGTATCAAAGGTCACAGTAAGGTATCATTTGAGTGTGAGGGTTCACAGTGAGGGTAATATATGAGTATCAGAAGTTACACAGAGTATTATGTGAGTGACACAGGAAAAGTGAGGATATTATGTGTCAGAGGATATAATGAGAAAACATTTTCAACATCAGGGGCCATAGTGTGGATATTTTATGACTGTAACAGGTTATGATGAGTGTATTTTGTTAGAGTCACAGGCCAAGCAAGGATATTTTGTGAATGTCAGAGGCCACATGGAAGTTATCATATAAACATCAGAGATCAAGTGAGGCTATAGTGTGTGTCAGAGGAAACAGTGAGGGTATTATATAAGTTGTGGGTCTGGAGAGGATATAAGAGAGTGGTAGAAACATATAGATTCACAGTAAACAAAAGATGACTGAGATAGGACCATTTTTCTTTGGTGGTAGTGAACAAATTGGAGCAAACAGCAAAATTTCAAAGTCTGGCTCATAATTCTTTGTACATTCTGTTAGTCCAAACAAATATTTCTAACAACTATCCAATATAGTCAAAGATGATTGTGGCTCATTTGTTTCCCAGTAGTCAACTGGAGAGACCTGGTGGGAGAAATAATTTCATGCACATTCAAATTCAAACATACTGAAAATCCTACTGAGTGTAAACTAAGCTACGGCAAGTATATACAACTATTCATATCCATGTTGACACATATACTTCAAACACATAAATAGCCCAGGGGAAGATACACGTTTAAACTCATTGTTTTTTACTTATTTTATGTCAAGTGCAATTATTTCCATCTCAAAAAATTACTCTATGCATTTTTAGAAACAGCCTAGGCAATAGTAATTATCCTGAGAAAATCTCCTTTTTTAAAAATAACAACTCATAACACAGAAGAAGATGGAAAGAAGATGTGTCCCTCATGGTATAATTTATATTCTTGGACTGAAGTGGTAGATACTTTATCATCATAAGCATTCCATTCCATGTAAACTTGGATGTCAGCATCACAGACAGTTAGAAAAAAAGAGAGTATGGAGGAGTGTGAAATTTGTACGGCCATACCAGGAATTGGCATATATCACTTCCACTCTCTTTCACTTATAGAAAGCCTAATAACATGATCACAGTTAACTACAAGGAAGTTTGATAAATGTAACTCATTTCAACACAGGTTGAAATAAAATATCTAGAAGTATCTGAAAGTTTAACAAATAGAATTGTGAAAATAGTCACCATATTAATTTCTATTGATTACTAGTAGAAAACAGTTTTTTATCCACAGAGATGTAAACTATGCATGTTCACTGAGGGCATCAGTGAATAGACTCCTACTCTCTACCTAACAATCGTAAATATATATAAACACCATACAAGAACCACAAATCTTTCTTGAATTTACTTTCTCAGGCAAGCTGGATATATTAAAATTATTTAGAAAAGAGTCAACAGAATCCATGTTGAATTGTCTGACATGTATGCAAACAGTAACATCTTCAAACAGGCTCACAGTGATAGGATATTCAGGAATAATCTTGACTGACCCAGTCCAAGAGCACACCATATTCATATATTTTCCTATGTAATACTATTCAATCACTTTTTCCTAGAAAAATGTACACTCCCTACTCTCTTTTATCAATTTCCAACAAACTATCAAAAACATATTATTTCCCTATGCTTAATTTTTTTGCTATTTTTACATAAGAAATTACTTTGTAGATGACATTAATTTTACCAACTTTTAAAAAATTTATGAAATGAGTAACAAAACAAAAATTTTGTCTCATTCCTCTTATTCAATAAATGTGAAAATGTCATCCATTTCCCTTATGATTATAGATTGCTCATTCTTATTACTACCTTTGTTACATGAAAAAAATGAATGCATTGTGAACTACACATAAACTGAAACTTTTACTGAGAATTTGGATATAGACATTGATTTTTACATTCTCACATTCTTTGTTCACTTTGATTAAAAAGCCTAATTATTCCTTGAGTCTCAAAAAGAAATTTTAGTTCATTACCTTGAACATTTAAACCACATAAAAATTTAATACACACATATTATATGCACAGAAACATGGAAGTTTTAATCAAAACAAAGGAAATTAATAAATAGAATATCTCTCCAGATAACACACAGACACAAGAAAAAAAATCTTTCCTACTCAAACAAAACTATCATATTCACATTTGTGAACACTCTTTCAGCCACACATTACACCCTTACCCAATTTTCTCAATAAGCTATGAACTTATACACACCAATTTCACTCACACAAACCTTTGACTGTTGACAGTGAGTTACCTATATGGCAGAAACTTCCATGAAGGAACTTTATATTCTTGAACACTTAAATAGTGGGTGCTATTCCTGGATAATATTTTGAAAAGTAACAGTGACATGAGAACAAGCATTTTATTGATTTAATTAAACATATTTTATCAACCTTTTTATTTGAAGTTTTGAATCTTGAGAATATGAAATAAAGAAAATAATAGTGTAAAAAAATATGGAGAAGATAAACACAACTCCAGACATTAACCACAGTGGGGGGTTTGAGGACTGTTATTGGTAGGATCTAGTTGGAAGTATCAAATATTGATATATTTCACTTCCCTGTCTGAGTCACAGGTATATTACAAAACAAAATAAGTATGTTGGATGGGTTAGAAAAGTACAGTGAGGTAGAAATGATAGCAGGTGAACAGTTGTTTTAGCTGATAGTATTGTCCCTGATGGACTTGTAGAGTTTGCTCAGGTAATGTGTGCTTTCTGCTATGCAAAATTTCACTGGAGATCAGGAACTATAGTGGGTGGGCCTCCAGGATCTCTGACAGCAAACCAAAAATTGAAAAAAAATTGAAAATTGACAGTTTTCTAACACATAAAATTTTCATCATCACTAATGGACATTTACTGGATTATATGTAGGTCATTTCAGATGGAGGAAGTCTAATACAAACACATAAACAATGAAAATATAGTAATCATAAAGTTTTCTTTTTGGCAGTATATGCAATTTGTTTTCTATACAGTGACAGGCATTATCTGATTTTAGAGCTTAGCAAATGATATTCAGAAATAATTGTTTGAAGAAATGCATAAACTCTCACTGTAGATTCATGATATTTGCTTCATTTTCTTGTAGTTTTAGACATACACGTTTATTCAAATCATATATATTCTTTAGACGACATTGCTTTGGTCCTAAAGAGAAGAACTTACTCACTGAATTGGATAATTTATTTTTGTGAATCCTCTTAGTACATACACACTCTTTCATGCTGCAAGAAGAATAGTAGAACAGCAATATCTAGGTAGAGCAAATGGTTTGAATCAGAGTATATCTGATGAAAGCCACCTTAGCATCTCTGCTCAGTCTCCAACAAAAAGATGTAGTTTATACCCAGTAATATCTTTACATACTCTGTCCTTTTTTGAGAGTCTGTGTTCTCTATCCCATCAACATGATCTCATCAAAATTAGCCTTTCACTTACCTGAAATGAGACACACATCATTACCCTATGTACATGTATGATTCCATAAATGGTGTCAATTTATAATTTGTACAAAAATAGAAATTAAAAGTTGTATCCCATTTGTGTAAGTGAATCAAAATGCAGTCTGTAAAAGTAAAATTTAATAAAATAAAAAGAATTAAAAAATATTATTTCATATTATGTTGGAAGGAGAGAAACTGTTTATTTTCTGAAGGAAATATCATGTGAAAGAGAAGAGGTTAATGTATGAGTACAGTGTACTCAACTTGTCTTATCAGTGAGATATAAAATCATGATAAAAATTAAACCATGCCTAGTATTAGACCAATGATGCCTAGTATGTAAAAAGTAGTAAACCCATGAATTTCTTCTTAAACACCCTTTCAACTATCCTAGAGACAATGACTTGTCAAATATTAGTTAGCAATCTTTAAATACAACGAGTATAACTACAAGGTAGATCTTTCAAATAAAACAAAATATTTTAAATTTTAGAAAGTCAAACTAACACATGATTTTGTTTGATGGCATATTAGTATGGTTAAATCTACACAGGATATAAAACCAGAACTAAAACACCATCAAATTTTTATAGACAATTAAACAAAATTTTAAGAATTAGTAATATCAATCTAAAATTTTTGAAACTGGATACTAACATGCTACATGAAGTAAACAAATCACAAAATATAAAGGCCAAAGTTTCTCTAAGATATGTGGATTCTAACACACAACAAGGGGTGAGGGAAGAATAAAATTTCATTGGACTAGCCAAAAAGGAATAAAGAAAAAGAAAGGGAATAGGAAATTCTGTAGAATGAATCAGGTATAAATTTTCTATGTTCATATATGAATATAAAACCAATAAAACTCCATATCTTGTCCTAGCAAAACAATCAGAACCTAATTAGAATGTTAAAGTCCATGTATGTATTACACATATTATACTCCATGTATATATTATATGTCAAAATGCACTCTATTATTCTGTATATCTAGAAAGAACAATAAAAGACCTGAAAGGAGATAGGATATGTGGCATCTTATAAACTTCTATGCTTGTGAATTGTTCTTATATCAGTTATAGAGCTCAGGAACATTTGACCACTGAGTCACATCCCCAGTCCTATTTTTGCATTCTATTTAGAGACTGCCTCCCATTTGCAGAGACCGGCTGAACTCATGATAGTCTTACCTCAGCCTCCCAAACCACTGTGATTACAAGCATGCAAAACTGCTCCTGGATATGCATGTGGATTTTTACAACCACTTTTGAAATCTCTGGTGATATCATGTAGAGATGGACATATACTTCTGGTGTTGCTCAATGAGTTTATTCTTAGGCATATATATAGTAGGAATGCCTATATATGTTCACCATGCAAAAAAAAATTACTGCAGCATTATGTGCACACTGAAAACAATTCAAATATCTATTAGTAATAAAAGGTTAAATAAGGGACTCCATTATTTTAAATGGAGTACAATACAGAAATTAAAATAAAAGTCAATTAAAATATATATATAATATGTTTTTCCTATCCTTTCACCTTTAGTCTGTAGGTATCCTTTTCCATGAGATGAGTCTTTGAAAGCAGCATATTATTGGGTCCTTCTTTTATTCCAGTCTGCCAGTCTATGTACTTTGATTGATGAGTCCAGGCCATTAATATTCAGGGTTATTATTGAGTTATGGTTTTTACACCCAGTCATTTTGTCTTATTTTTGGTTTTTAACTTGGATTGGTTTCTCCTTTATTTGGTTATTCCTTTAGGGTAGTTTCTCCCTTTGCTGACTTCATCATTTATTTTTTAAATTTCTTCCTCATGGAATGTTTTGCTGAGAATATTCTGTAGTGCTGGGTTTCTATTTGTAAATTATTTTAGTTCTGTTTTTCATGAAAGGACAGAATTTCATCATCAAATCTGAAGGGAAGTCTTGATGGGTTTAAGATTCTTGGCATCCATTTTCTTTCAGAGCTTGAAACTTGCTGTTACAAGTCTTTCTAACTTTTAGGGTCTGGGTTGAGAAATCTGCTGATATTCATATTGGTTTCCCCCTGAATGTAAATTGTACTTATTTCTCTCACAGTCTTTAAAATTTTATCTTTATTTTGTGTGTTATGTATTTTCATTATAATGTGTCTTGGTGTGGGTGTGTTGTCTAAATCTTTATCAAGTAAGCTTAGGACCATGTGTCCTTAACATGACTCCTAAAGCACAAGAAATACATGCAGAAATCAATAATTGGGAAACATTCAAATTAAAATAGTTTTTCTCAGCAATGGAAACTGTCAGCAATGTGAAAAGAGAGCCTACAGAGTGGGAGAAAATATTTGCCACACAAACTTCAGATAGAGCACTTATCTCCAGAATCTATAAAGAACACAAAAAAACTTTACCCCAGAATATATATATATATATAACCCAATCAACAAATGGGTTAAGGAAATGAGTAGACACTTCACAGAAGAAGATCTACAAGCAATCCCTGGAGCATGACTCACTTGGTTACCAATGCTCCTGTGACATGAGAGCAAAAATGGAAGAGCTGCTGTAATCCAGGTGGAAGGGGCAGGCATTGGGCCAGTAGGTCGAGTGTGAATGGCTTGGGGATTCCAGGCTCAACTTGCAGAATGCACTTGTTTTCTCTCCCCAGAGGGTTTTTCTGATCTTGGGTAACCTGGAGTTTAAGGAGTGGCACCCGTGACATGGTGTCTGTGAAGCCAGATTAAGGACAGTTAGTTAGTGTACAAATAGGGGATTGGGTCAAATCAAGGAAATAAAGGCCATAAAAGTCATGTGCATCTGGAAGTTGGAGACTGCTCCTGGGAGAATGGAATGTCAAAAATCTCTGGAGCCCATTGATTACCAAATTTACCTGCCTTTATGAAGGACTGCAAACAAGGAACTGCTAAATAATGCCCCATGGGCCCTTACCTGCCTGAATCACCTTGGCCTTCCCTCTGCCCATGGCTTCTCACTTAATGCAAAACCAGGCCTAGTCACATAGGCAGGAAGGAGAGATAAGGGGGGAGAGAACTGGAGAACAAAAGAGACTTTAACCTATAAAAGATATAGGGTGCACTCACTTCTTGGGACTTCAGAACATCAACCATTGCCCCCTTCTTCCTCCCAGGAGAAGTCTGTATTATTACCTTTAAATAAAACCTGCTTAATATGCTTGCTTGACTGCTTCTCTAGTGTTAAATCTTCAACATTAGAAGGAGCAGAACTCATCACCATTAAACAGTGGTATCACCTGCACCCTGCACCACAGTCACTGCCTGTGGTCACAGAGGAGAGGCATGACACCACAATGGCTTCAATAATCCCATGGCAACCAGAGAAGCTTTCACTTCTGGCTGCTTCAGATCAAGTTTGTAAACAAGTACCAGCTCAGTTGGGTTGGTCAGAGGAAATACAAAGGGAGCGAGTTCCAAGGACCTGTGGTTTTCAAAAATTTTATTCTAAATTCGTTGGACTGGCTGTGTGCAGCATACAGCCCTGTGTTTGGTGAATTGCTCTAGGACCAGGCAGGACAAGGAACCCCTCTGAAACCTGACAGCTGACACTCAACTCCAGGTTTGCTAGGTGATGCTGTTCTCATTTGTCTGCACCAGGCCTCATGACACCAAGCAATTATCCCCCACCAGGTCCAGTGGTCCAGTTTAAGTAGAGGAGTGCTTGGTGGCATGTGAATCATCAAGCTGAGCACTGACTCCCTGTTATTTTCTTCTGAATCTTCTCCTGTAGGACTGGGCACACCTGGAATATCCTAGTCAGGAAACTAGCCCAGAGTCCTACCAACCACACTGAATGATGGCTGGTGAGAGCTCAAGGCAGTAAAGAATGCAGTGAGCATGGTGGCTTAGGTTATCTATGAATTGAAACACTTCATACCCAATCTTGTGAGTATTGGGGTTCAATATCAACCAATCCCCAGAAAGTCAAAGTGCACACACGGCAATGCAAATCACACAATGAGGTTTTATTGCAAGCTTGAGCCTGTACCACAACCAGCCTCTCAGACCACTACCATGGCTGAGTTAGGAATGGCCCTGAGGGATGAGAAAGCCACTCTACTTATGAAATTTCCAATCATTCACATACAAAGACCTGCACATTATTGGTTAACACTGGAACAGCTAAACATTTATTCTCTTTTGGTTGGGTCCTGCCAATCTATTTGAATCTCATTGGGTCCCGCCAAAACTGAATGGTCCTGGAGGAAGAAGGGAGGAGGGAGGGGTGATCTATGCAGGAGATGAGTCAGGGCTAGGCCCCCTCCCCTGTCCTTGATAGATAAGGTTTCTGGGTAACTGCCCATTTCTCAGACAGATATCTCTTAACAGCCTTGATAAGCCCCAGGGGGCCCAGTACATCCTGTTTGTCCTGTATTGGCTCTTGAGGGTAGTACCTGTTTGCCCTTTCCTAGGGGGAGGTTTAAGGGCCAGTTCCTGAAATGGCTTGTTCATACAACATGGCTGCACAGATGTCACCTTGTTCTCAACAGTGAGTTGCTCCTCGTTTCCTAGAAAGTTCGGCAAGGAGACAGCTGTAAACTGGAAAGTGTGTCTTCTAGGTGAAGGTGGGTTCCTCTTCTGATGGCTAATATGGAAACGTGGGAGTCATTCACTCAGTATGTTGGATGGAAGACAGGATGGTGCTGACATGCAAAGAGAGATGTTCTGGGCTCACTCCACCTGGAAGTCCACACCTTTTTGGCTGTTGCCTTGCAAATGGTCTGCACTCAGAAATTTACCTCCTGGGAATTTCCAGGGTCACCTCAATTCACCTCAACATGTAGAAATGCCTGTCCTATCTGTGTTCAAACGTGTTCTTAATCTTGACCAGACTACTGCCTGTTTGCCACAGAACCCTGTGGGATATTGCCATGAATCATCTTACCAGCTTCAGGAGGATGCTGACTACAAGACAGTGGATGATATTGTTAGACACCAATATTGACCGATCCCCGGAGAGTCAAAGTGCACACACGGTAATGCAAGTCACACAAGGAGGTTTTATTTAAAGCAAGCTTGAGCCTGGACTATGACCAGCCCCTCAGACCACTACAGTGGCTGAGTGGGGAGCAGCACAGAGGGGTGAGAAAGCACTCTATTTAAGAGAATTTCAAGCATTCACACACAAAGACCTGTACATTATTGGTTAACATTTGAACAGCTAAACATTCATCCTTTTTGGTTGGATCCTGCCAATCTATTTGATTCTCATTGGGTCCCGCCAGAACTGAACGGTCCTGGAGGAAGAAGGGAGGAGGGAAGGGGTAAACTATGCAGGAGATGCGATGGGGCTAGATCCCCATGTCAATGATAGATAAGATTTCTGGGCAGCTGGACATTCTTCTGGAAGATATCTCTTAATAGCCTTGACAAGCACGGGGCCCAGCACATCCTGTTTGTCTTACATTGGCTCTTAAAGGTGCTGTCCCAACTGACTGCATCCCTGTGATTAAGATAGTTTCTCATTCCTTAGTGTTTGCACACCATTTTCTGGGAGGGGTTTTACAGGCCAGTTCACAAAATGACTGGTTTACACAAGATGGCTGCACAGATATCACCCTGTTCTCAACACTTCCAAGATGAATACTCAAAGAGGGAATGCACGGATATTTGGGGGGCAAGGAGATCATAAGTGTGTTGGAGCTGAAAACCTACTTCAGTGAAGAGACACTCTAAAACTAGTCAGGATTCATGGTCCACCCACAAATTCCATGACACTTCTTCAGCTTCAACATACTCTATGAATAGAGGAAGTAGTACTTGCCAGTTCATTCTGTAAGCAACCATCATTATGGACCTTAAATCCCCTTGCAAGGACCACAATACCACAATGCAAATTCATGGATCTTTCTTGTTGCTCTCAAGGGACAGCTGATTATACATATGCTGATTCATATTTTTTTGACATAAGAACCATGATGAAAGACTTTCCTTACAACACAACCCTTACATGCACAAACTACAATTTAAACGAGTTGAATTTGGAATATGCAGCACTGAACCCACCTCATGAAATATAGACTGCACCACAATATCAGAAACATAAACACAAACAACTCTGCTAAAAGGCAAGTGTAAAGACCAAACATGGGCAAAACCTGAATATCAAAACAAGAGTGGTTCAAGAATATCAGAATATGGGATAGTACTTCCTGAGGAAAAAAATTGTATCACAGGCATTTGGAAATTCTCAAATCCTTTTATTTCTTGACTTGCTCCTATCCGCCACCAATCTGCCACTTGCCTAAAGGATCTGTTTACCTTCTTTGGGTGTGAGTTCTTACAAAGAAGGACTCTTGTCATCCTTTACCCTGCAAAGACCAATCCATAATTCCCAGATAAGTGGTAAATTGAGAACAATATATGCTTCACCCACTTCTACAGTGCATCTCTTGAGGACATTCCTCAAAATCAGCAAGAGTCTATACAAGAGCTCTGTTCCTTTTGACACTGGAGATTCAATGATAGTGCGAGAGTAGGTCGTAAATTCCACCTTTTCCAGTGAATTCTATTGGCAGAAACTAATATGGATTCAACCCCAAATCCTACCATTTTTCATCAAGTCATAAGCAAGACAATGCAAAGAAAAGCTGACTAGGAATCTCAGAACCAAGGGCGGCTGCTTTTTTTTTTCTTTCCACATGTTGATTTCCAGTTGACATTGTAGTTCACATGGAAAGTGCTCAGGTGTGGGAGTACCCTTCATTGGTAGAGTGGAAGTGTGTCCAAAAAGCCTCAAAAATGCCAAAGACCAGTGCATTTGTCATTTTGAATTTCCTGCCACTGCAGCCTTGTGCACACTCCCTAGTTGAATAAGTTGCTGAGGAAATATGCACACTAGCATACTCCTGAGAGAGATGTTACCTATGAACTAATGAGATTTGAATGATGTGAAAGAACTCGTACTCTTAAGAAAAGCGGGTGACGGGAAGCACTGCTCACTTTGAGTGCAGCTCCTGACTGAAAAGGTGGCAATGGCAATAGCTTGCAAAGTGAAACTGGAAGTTCTTCAACAGTGTTGATTGAGAAGAAAAAGTTGAGATGATGGAAATTTGGCTTCCTCCAAAGTGTTTAGTCTTATTTTTTTTCCTTTTACATTCCCATGGTGCTGAGGATTTGAACACTGGTTTTCCCGACTGTGAGGCAAGCCCACTATGGGATGGGCTACATCGTCAGCATATGAAAACCTACATTAGGATACAATTTATCATGCCCTCAGATTCTCTGTCTGTGAAGTTCTTTGCAGAGAAGTCAATAAATGAAAAAGGAATTCTTAATTCTCCTTTTCACAACAATGTGGCAAATAATCTCTTTTGCATGTCAAGACCCACAGTCCAGGGTTGTGTCCTGAGGGAAAGAATTATCCTGTCTTTACTTAAGGAGGAAACCATTTGTAGCTGCTCCCTGAGCAGAAAATTTTGTCACTGATACATGGAGAACAGGGAAAGAGGAGAGGCAGAACTATGTGGGTATTAGAATATGCTCAGGTTTTTAGTATGAGAGGAGATTTTGGGGATCATTTGCCATTGCATCCCCAGCCATTATTTCACAATCTACTCACACTGTCCTAGATCATTTTTTTAAATTTTCCTTTTAGCATTTTACTTTGGAAAATTGTAACCAGCATAGTGCTTTGCAAAATGTACAAGCCAGTGCTTGTTCAGATCTTGCCTATCATCTTAGGTAAGGGTGAGGAAGAGGAAGGTGTTTCTCCCGGGAAAGGCCAGTTTTCTTCAATGAGGGAATGCCTCATCAATGTAGCCCGATGATGTCCGGAAATATAAGCAGGCAAAGGCAAGTGGTGATGGCTCTTGGGGTCTTGGTTCCCAGGACCCATATTTGCTGGCAGAAAGGAAACATTCCTCATCCAATTTCAATCTTCCTCTCAGTATGCTTGTAGTTTTTACTCTCAAGATTTGTTACAGTGAAATAAGGGTGGAAATTCATATCCCTGATCTCTCAATGATTCAGTTACATTCAGTTACACTCAGGACAATACCTTACTTGGATACCAGTGCTCCTGTGAGATAAGAGCCAACATGTGAGATCTCATCTATACAGGTGGATGGGGCAGGCACCAGGCAGGTTGGGTGTGAATGGCTTGGCATTCCAGGCTATGGTTGGAAAACAGTTGGTTTCTCTCCCAGAGGGTTTTTCTGAGCCTTGAGCAACATGGTGTTTGAGGAGTGTCTCCCGTGACCTGGCTCCCACACCACAGATTTCACCTGAGGTGACAGAAGAAAGCCCTGACAGCATGATGGTGTCACCTCTCCATTGGCAGCCAGAGAAGATTCCACTCCTGGCCAATTCAGACCAATAGTGAAAACAAGCAACAGTTCAGTTGTGAAGGTCAGAGGAAAAAAGAAGGGAGCGAGTGCCAGGAAACTGAGGTTTTCCAAAATGTGATTCTTACTTCTTCGGCCAGGAAAGCACAGCCCCATGGTCTGTGGATACCTCCATGAACAGGCAGGATAAAGAACATCTCTGAAGCCTGACAGCTCACACAAAACATCAGGTCCGCTAGGTGTCACTGCACTTGTTTGGCTGCACCAGGCATCATGAGAGCAGACAATTGTCCCCCATCAGTTACATTAGGCCTGATTGGGTGGAGGTGTGCTTGGGGACATGTGAATCACCAAGCTAATCACTGACGCCAGAGCATTTTCCTTCCAAATCCACTCCTCCAAGACCTGGCACACCCAGAATATCCTAGATATAAAACTAGTCTAGGGCCCAAGCAACCACACAAAATAATGACTGGGGACAGCTCCTGGGAATTGAGCATGCAGTGAGCATAGTGGGTTAAGTGATCTTTGAATTGGGACACTTCACTCCCAATCTTGTGGGTTGCTCCTTTTTTTCTAGAAAATTCAGACAGGTGACAACTGGAATCTGGGAAGTGGGTCTTCTAGGTAAAGGTGCATGCATCGTCTGAAGGCTTATATGGAGTCATGGGAGTCATTCACTCAGGATGTTGGATGGAGGACAGGATGGTGCTGCCATGCCAGGAGAGATGTTCTGTGCTCACTACACCCACAAGGCCACATCACCTTGGATCTGGCCTTAAAACTAAGCTTCACTTTGAAATTTACCTGCTGGGAAATTTCAGAACCAACTCAATTCACCTAGAGTTGCAGAAATATCTGGCCTATCTGTGTTCACACATGAGTTCTTTCTCTTGAACAGACTAGTGTCAACCTCGCACAGGGCCTCATGGAAAATTCCCACCAGTCCTCTTATCAGTCCCAGGAAGAAACTGACTACAAGACAGAGGATTACATAAGACACTGCTGATGACTTGAGGAAAAAAGCATCACATGGCATAACTACATTGGAACATGCACCATGCTGAAAGGGCTATGATGAAAAACTTCCAAGATGAATATTCAAAGAGGGAGAGCAAGGACATTTTGTTGGCACCAAATGCAGAAGGCTGCAGATGCTGAAAGCCTACTTCAATGAAGAGACATTCTAAAACTTTTCAGCCATCATTGTCTACCCTCAAATTCCATGACATGTCTTAAGTTTCAACATACAGGAAGTAGTACTTGCCAGTTCATTCTGTAAGCAACCATCATTACAGACCATAATTCCCCTTGGAAGGACCTCAAACTCCTTGCAAATTTGTGTCTGTTTCTTGTTGCTCTAAAGAGACAGCTGAATATACATATGCTGATTCATAGTTTTTTGGCACAAGAACAAGGAGAAAAAGCCTTTCTTTAAAACACAACACTTATTACTGTGAACTACAATTTAAATGAATTGAATTTGGAATATGCAGCACTGAACCCAGCTCTCAAAATAAAGACTGCACCAAAATATCAGAAATGTAAACAGAAACAGCTCTGCTAAAATGCAAAAGTGAAGTCCACAAGTGAATATCAAAACAGGAGTGGTTCAAAAATATCCGAATGTGGGATTAGACTTTCTGAGCATGGAATTGTACCAAAGGCATTTGCAAACTGTCAATTGCTTTTCATTTCTTGACTTGCTTCTACCCTCCACCAAACTGCAAAATGCCTAATGTCTCTGGTTTCCTTCTTTTTGTGTGAGTTCTTGCAATGAATTTTTTTTTCTTCCTTTAACCTACAAAGCACAATCTAATAATTCTCAGATCCGTGGTAAACATGGGAACAACATATGTTTCTCCCACTTCTATAATGCATCTATTGAGGAAATCCATCAAAATTAACAAGATTCACTAAAAGCGCTACATTCCTTCTGACACTAGAGCTCCAATTATAGTGGGAGAGTAGGAGGTAAATTCCCCCTTTCTCCTGAATGTTATCAACACAAAGTAAAAAGCATTCAGCCCCAAATCCTACCATTTTTCCTTAAGCTATAAGCAAGCCAATACAAAATAAAACTGACTAGGAAATCAGAGCCAGGGGCAACTGTCTTTTGGCTTCACATGTTGATTCTACAGTTGACTTTGTGGTTCACATGCAAAGTGCTCTGGTGTGGAAGTCCCCTTCATTGGCAGTCTTGGAGTTTGATCAATTAGTCTCAAAATTGGGAAGGGCAAGTAAGGTTTCATTTTGAATTTCATGCCACTGCAACCCAGTTCACATTGCCTATCAGGAGTATTTCCTGGAAAAAAGATGGTCTTAGCATACTGATGAGTGAGATGTAGCATCTGAAATAATGAGAGTTGAAAAATGTGAGGAAACACATACTCTTAAGCAATGCAGGTGACTGGGGATGCACTACTCCCTTTGAGTGCATCTCCCAGCTGAATGGAATCAATGGAAATTGCTTGCAGGTGAAACTGGTAGTTGTTGAACAGTGTTGATTTCATTGAATAACAGAGGAGAAAAAGAACAAGGTTGAGAGGATAGAAGGTTTGCACAATCAGAAGTGATTTTTCTTAATTTCTTAAAATTCCTTGGTGCTGGGGTTTGTTCCCCTGCCTTTCCTCTTCCAACACCAGCGCCCTATGGGATGGACTATATCATCACCACAGAAACAGCACCTTTAAGGTACATGAATTGATCCCCTCAGTTTCTTTGTGAAGTTCTATGCAGAGAAGCAACCATAGACAAAGCAATCAATGAAAAAGGAATTCCTAATTCTCCTAAAATCAATCTTGCACAACATTTTTTGCATCTCATTACCCACAGCCTAGGAGTGTGTCCTGAGGAAAAGAATTATCCTGTCTTTACTTATGGAGGAAAATGGTTATAGCTGATGCCTGAGCAGAAAATTATATCAGTGGTCCATGGAGGACAAGGTACCAGGAGAGGCAGGACTATGTGGCTATGAGAAAATACTCAGTTTGGTATTATGAAAGGAGATTTTGGGGATCATTTTCCATTGCATCCCCAGCCATATCATTCACAATCTACTGACACCTTCCTCAATTTTTTTTTTAACTTTTCCTTTTGGCATTTTAGTTTGGAAAAATTCTTACCAGCAGAGTGCCATGCAAAATGCACAATCCAGTGCTGGTTCTGGATCTTGCCTATCATCTTAGGTAGGGGTGAGGCAGAGGAAGTTGTTTCTCCTGGGAAAGGCAAGTTTCCTTCAATGAAGGAATGCCTCTTCAACTTAGCCAAATGATGTCAGGAAATATAAAGAGACAAAGGCAAGTGGTGATGGCTCTCAGGGTCTGGGTTCCCAGAACTCATATTTGCTGGCAGAAAGGAAACATTTCTCATCCAATTTCAATCTTCCTCTTGGTATATTTATAGGTTTTACTCTCAAGATTTGTTACAATGATATAAGTGCTGAAATTCATATCCCTGATCTCTCAATGATTCAGTTGCATTCAGTTACACTCAGTACAATGCCTCACTTGTTTACCACTGCTCCTGTGACATGAGAGCAAAATAGGAGGAGCTCCTCTATCCAGGTGGAAGGGGCAAACATCAGGCAGGTTGGGTGTGAATGACTCAGGGATTGCAGGCTCTGGTAGGCAAAAAGTTGGTTTCTCTCCCCATAGGATTTTTCCAAACTTGAGCAAAATGGAGTTTGAGGAGTGGTTCCAATGACCTGGCTCCCGCACCGCAGATTCTGCCTGACATAACAGAGGAAATGACTGACAGCCAGATGACATCATGGATCTCATGGCAATCAGAGAAGATTCTGCTCCTTGCCACTTCAGACCAAGGGTGAAAACAAGCAACAGCTCAGTTGTGAAGGTCAGAGGAAAGAAGAAGCAAGTGAGTGCCAGGGAACTGAGGTTTTCAAAAATGGGATTCTAACCTCTTTGGACAGTAGAGCACAGCCCCATGGTCTGTTGATCCCAGGACCATATAGGACAAGGAACTCCTCTGAAGCCTGACAGCTCACACTAAACTTCAGGTCTGCTAGGTATCACTGTACTTGTTTGGCCTCACTGGGCATCATGACAGCGAACAATTATCCCACACCAGTTCCAGTGACCTGGGTGGGTGGAGGTGTGCATGGGGACACATGGATGACAGAGCTGAGCACTGACTACAGAGCTAATGCCTTCCAAACTCACTCCTTCAGGTCTGGTCACACTCAGAATATTCTAGTCAGAAAACAAACCTAAGGCTCTAGCAACCAAACCAAATCATGACTGGTGAGAAGTCCTTGAGTTCGAGTATGCAGTGAGTATGGTGGTTTAAGTGATCTTTGAATTGGGATGCTTCACACCCAATTTTGCGAGTTGGTCCTATTTTCCTACAGAGTTCAGCCAGGTGACAGATGGAACATAGGAAGTGGGTCTTCTAGTTAAAGGTGAATGCACCTTCTGAAGGATTATATGGAGTAGTGGGAGTCATTCACTCAGGATGTTGGACAGAAGATATGATGATGCTGACATGCCAGGAGAGATACTCTGTGCTCACTACACCTGAAAAACCATACCTTCTTTGCTGTGGCCTTACAACTAAGCTGTGTTCAGAAATTTATCTGCTGGGAAATTCCAGGGCCACTTCAACTCACCACGAGATGCAGAAATATCTGGCCTATATGTGTTCACATGTGAGTTCTTTCTCTTGACCAGACTAGTGACAACCTGGCACAAGTTATTGTGGAAATTTCCCACCAGTCCTCTTAGCAGCCCCAGGAAGATGCCAAATGCAAACCAATGGATGATATAAGAGTCTACTGATGGCATGAGGAACAAAGCATCACATGGCATAACTCCAAATTGGAACATGCACCATGCTGAAAGAGCTATGATGAAAAGCTTCCAAGATGAATATTCAAAGAGGGAGTGCAAGGACATTTTTTTGGCACCAAATATAGAAGGCTCTTGGTGCTGAAAGCCTACTTCAATGAAGAGACATTCTAAAACTTTTCAGCCATCATCATCCACCCTCAAATTCCATGACATGTCTTCAGATTCAACATACTCTACAAATACAGGAAGTAGTACTTGCCAGTTCATTCTGTAAGCAACCATCATTACAGACCCTTATTCTCCTTGAAAGAACCTCAAACCCCTTTCACACTTGCAACTGTTTCTTGCTACTCTCAAAGAATAGGTGATTATACATATTCTGATTCATAATTTTTCTGGCACAAGAACCAGGAGAAAATGCTTTCTTTAAAAATCTGCTTTATACCCATAAACTATAATTTAAACCAGTTGAATTTGGAATATGCAGCACTGAACTCAACTCTCAAAAGAAAGCCTGCACCACAAAATCACAAATGTAAACAAAAACAGCTCTGCTAAAAGGCAAATGTGAAGACCCAAAACAGAATTTCAAAATGGGAGTGGTTCAAGAACACTCAAATTGGGATCAGACTTATTGAGCAGGGATCTTGTACCACAGGCATTTGAAAATTGTCAAGTGCTTGTTATTTCTTGACTTGCTTCTACCCACCACCAACCTGCAACATACCTGTTTCCAGTTTCCTCCTTGGTGTGAGTTCTTGCAAAGAATGGTTTATTTCTTCCCTTACCCTACAAAGCACAATCCAATAATTCCAAGATCCATGGTAAACATGAGAATGACATATGCTTTTCCCACTTCTACAGTGCATCTCTTGAGGACATCCATCAAAATAAAAAAAAAGCCTCTACACATGCTCTGTTCCTCTTGACACTTGATCTCCAATGATAGTGAGAGAGTAGGTGGTAAATTCCCCCTTTCTCCTGAATACTATTAGCACAAACTAACAAGGATTCAGTCCCAAATCATACCATTTTTCCTCAAGTCATAAGCAAGCTAATGCAAAATAAAACTGACTAGGAAATCTGGGCCAGAGGCATCTGTCTTTTTTCTTCACATGTTGTTTTTCCAGTTGACCTTGTGATTCACATGCAAAATGCTCCAGTTTGGAAGTCCCCTTCATTGTCACTCTGAGAATATGTCCAAAAAGTCTCAAAAATGCAAGGCCCATGAGTGTCATTTTAAATTTCTTGCCACTGCAATCTGGTGCACATTGCCTATCAGGAGAATTTGCTGGAAAAATATGGTCATAACATACTCATGAGTGAGATGTAATGTCTGAACTAAGGAGAGTTGAAAAATGTGAAGAAATAAGAACTCTCCAACAATGCAGGTGACTGGAGATGCACTGCTCCTTTGAGTGCAACTCCTGGCTGAAAGGAGTCAATAGAAATTGCTTGCAGGTGAAACTGGTAGTTGTTGAACAGTTTTGATTCAATTCAATGAGAGGAGAAAAAGAAAAAGGTTGAGAGGATAGAAGTTTTGCACCCTCAGTAGGGTTTTTTTTCTTATTATCTTCCAATCCCCTGGTACTGTCTATTTGAACCTTTGACTTTCCTCTTCCAAAGCCAGTGTCCTACGGATGCGCTATATCATCAGCACAGGAACAGCTTATCCAAGGTACACGATTGATCCCCTCATATTCTGTTTGTGAAGTTCTATGCAGAGAAGCAATTCTAGACAAACTAATCAATGACTAAGGAATTCTTAATTCTCTTTTTCAAAGCAATCTTGCAAATAACCTTTTTTGCATCTCAAGACCCGCAGTTTAGGGGTGTGTCCTCAGGGAACAAATTATCCTGTCTTTAATTAAAGAGGAAAGCGGTTGTAGCTGATGCCTGAGAGAAAATTATATCAGTGATCGATGGAGAGCAGGGCACCAGGAGAGGCAGGACTATGTGGCTATGAGAATATTCTCAGGTTGTTAGTATGCAAGGAGATTTTGGAGATCATTTGCCATTGCATCCCCAGTCATTATCTTCACTATCTACTGACATCTTCTTTGATCTTTATTTTTCTAAATTTCTTTTTGGCATTTTACTTTGGAAAATTCTAACCAGCAGTGTGCTGTGCAAAATGCTCAGCCACTGCTGGTTTTGGATCTTGCCTATCATCTCAGGTAGGGGTGACATAGAGGAAGATGTTTCCCCTGGGAAAGGCCAGTTTCCTTCAATGGGGGAATGACTCATTAACTTCACTAGATGATGTGAGGAAATATAAATAGGCAAAGTCAAGTGGTGATGGCTCTCAGGGTCTGGGTTCCCAGGACCCATATTTGGTGGTAGAAAGGAAACATTCCTTTTCAATTTCAATCTTCCTCTCGGTATGTTTGTAGGTTTTACACTCAAGATATTTTACAGTGAGATAAGGGCTGAAATTCATATCCCTGATCTCTCAATGATTCAGTTGCATTCAGTTACACTCAGGACAATGCCTCACTTGGTTACCAGTGCTCCTGTAACATGAGAGAAAAAATGGGAGGACTCCTCTATCCAGGTGGAAGGGGCAGGCATGGATGGGGTTGATCATGTGTGAATACCTCAGGGATTGCAGGCTCTGGTAGGCTTCAGTTGGTTTCGCTCCACAGAGGGTTTTTCTGAGCCTTGAGCAACATTGAGATTGAGGAGTGGCTCTTGTGACCTGGCTCCTGCACTGCAGATAACACCTTCGGTCTCAGAGGAAAGGCCTGAGAGCACGATGGCATCACCTATCCAATGGCAAACAGAGAAGGTTCTGCTTCTGGCCAATTCAGACCAAGATTGAAAACAAAAACCAGCTCAGTTGTGAAGGTCAGAGGAAAGAGGAAGTGAGTGAGTGCCAGGGAACTGAGGTTTTCCAAAATGGGATTCTAACCTCTTCGGCCAGGAGAGCACAGCCCCATGGTCACTGGATCCCTTCAGGACCAGGTAGGACAAGAACTCCTCTGAAGCCTGACAGCTCACACTAAACTTAAGGTCTACTAGGTGTTGCTGCACTCATTTGACCTCACCAGGCATCATGACAGCAGGCAATTATCCCCCACCAGTCTGGTGGTCCTGGGTGGGTGGAGGTGGGCTTGGAGACACATGATCAGCAAGATGAGCACAGGTTACAGGGCTATTCCCTTCCATATCTGATCCTCCAGGAATGGGCACACCCAGAATATCCTAGTCAGGAAACTAGCCAAGGGCCCTTGCAACCAAAATGAATCATGGCTGTTGAGAGCTCATGGCAATTGAGCATGCAGTGAGCATGGTGGATTAAGTGATCTTTAATTGGGACACTTCACACCCAATCTTGCAGGTTGCTCTTTTTTTCCTAGAAAGTTTAGTCAGGTGACAGCTAGGAACCTGGGAAGTGGGTTTTCTAGGTGAAGGTGGATGCATCTTCTGAAGGCTTATATGGAGCAGTGGTAGTCATTCACTCAGGATGTTGGATGGAGGATAGGATGATGCTGACATTCCAGGAGAGATATTCTGTGCTCACTACACTTGCAGGGTCACACTTCCTTGGCTGTGGCCTTACAACTAAGCAGCACTCAGAAATATACTTGCTGACAAATTCCAGGTCCACCTCAACTCACCTCAAAATGCAGAAATAACTGTCCTATCTGTGTTCATGTGTTCTTTCTCTTGACCAGACTAGTGCCAGCATGGCACAAGGTCCTGTGGAAAATTCCCACCAGACTTTAGGAGGCCCAGAAGGATGCCAACTACAAGCCAGTTGATATAAGAGCCTGCTGATGGTATGGGGGACACAGCATCACATGACATAACTCCAGATTGGAAAATGCACTGTGATGAAAGGGCTAAGATGAAAAGCTTCCATGATGAATATTTGAAGAGGGAGAGCAAGGACATTTTGTTAGCACTGAATGCAGAAGGCTGTTGGTGCTGAAAGCCTACTTCAATGAAGAGATATTCTAAAACTTTTCAGCCATCATTGTCTAGCCCTCAAATTCCATGACATGTCTTCAGGTTCAACATACTCTACAAATACAGGAAGTAGTACTTGCCAGTTCATTCTGTAAGCAACCATCATTACACACACTCAAAGTCCTTGAAACCTCATGACTTTCTTGTTGCTCTCAAGGCACAGCTGATTATACATATGCTGATTTATAGTTTTCCTGGCACAAGAATCAGGAGAAAAGGCTTTCTTTAAAACACAGCACTTATGCCCATGAACTACATTTTCAACAAGTTGAATTTGTAATATGCAGCACTGAACCCAGCTCTTGAAATAGACTGCACCACAATATCACAAATGTAAACACAAACAGCTCTGCTAAAAGGCAAATGTTAAGACCCAAACCAGAATATCAAAATGGGAGTGGTTCAAGAATACCCAAATTTGGGATCGGACTTACTGAGCAGGGATCTTGTACCACAGGCATTTGCAAATTGTCAAATGCTTTTTATTTCTTGACTTGCTTCTACCCACCACCAACCTGCAACATGTATAATGTCTCTGGTTTCCTTCTTTTGGTGTGAGTTCTTGCAATGACTTTTTTTTCTTCCCTTACCTTACAAAGCACAATCCAAAAATTCCCTATTCAGTGTTAAACGTGAGAACAAAATATTCTTTTCCCACTTCTACAGTGCATCTCTTGAGGACATCAATCAAAGTGAACAAGAGTCTCAACAAGTGCTCCATTCCTTTTGACACTGCAGCTCCAATAATAGTGGGAGATTAGGTGGTAAATTCTCTCTCTCTCCTGAATGCTATCAGCATAAACTAACTGGGATTCAGGCCCAAATCCTACCATTTTTCCTCAAGTCATAAGCAAGCCAATACAAAATAAAACTAACTAGGAAATCAGGGGCAGCAGCATCTGTCTTTTGTCTTCACATGTTGGTTTTCCAGTTGACCTTGTGGTTCACATGCAAAGTGCCCCAGTGTGGAAGTCCCCTTCATTAGCAATTTGGGAGTGCATCCAAGAAGCCTCAAAATTGACAAGGGCCAGTGAGGTGTCATTTTGAATTTCATGTCACTGCAAGCTGGTGCACATTGCCTATCAGGAGAATTTGCTAGAAAATGATGGTCACAGTATTGGGATTGAATATCGACTGATCTCTAGTAAATCAAAGTGCACAGATGATAATTCAAGACACTCAATGAAGTTTTTTTGTAAACTCGAGCTTGGACCGCAACCAGTCTCAGAGACCACTACAATGAATGAGTGGGGAGCGACCCCCAAGGGATGAAAAAGCACTCTATTTAAGAGATTTTCAAGCATTCACACACAAAGACCTGTATATTATTGGTTCACTTTTGAACAGGTAAACATTCATCCTCTTTGGTTGGGTCCCACCAATCTATTTGATTCTCATTGGGTCCCGCTAGAACTGAATGGTCCTGGAGGAAGAAGGGTGGAGGGAAGGGGTGAACTATGTAGGAGATGAGTTGGGGATAGGCCCCCTTGTCCTTGATAGATAAGATTCCCTGGCATTTGCCCATTTCTCAGACAGATATCTCTTAACATCCTTGATTATCTCCAGGGGCCCAGTACATCCTGTTTGTCCTGCATTGGCTGTTGAGAGTAGCACCTGCATGCCCTTTCCTGGAGGGTTTTCACAGGCCAGTTCCTGAAATGGCTTGTTCATACAACGTGGCTGCACAGATCTCACCTTGTTCTCAACATTCCCCCTTCAGTTGTTCATAATGAGGAATCATGCTCATTCGGGCGTCATGCATATTCATCCTCTTGGGCCATTATTCTCTCGTATTGTTGCCTTAGCACCATCATTTGGATCATGCTTACATGGTACTTAATAAAAACTATTCCAACTTCCAGAGGCAGATATCTTTCATGGCCTTCATTTTCTCTATTTGACCCAATCCCCTATTTCTACACTGTCTGTCCCCAATTCTGGCTTCATTCCCTCTTTTGCTTTAGGAACTCCTTACTGGTGTGAGGAATGGGGGTGCCAATCATTCTGGCTGCTCTAAGCTGAAAGGGGGCAGTGAGGGGCAAGCAGTTTGGATTTCCCTTTTCAAATTGGGTCAATCGAGAGATCCAAGGTAGAAGTCTGTTTGGGGAAGAGCAGGTTGTAAAGTCATCTGGGTGTGGGTGCTTCTATGATAGAAGAACAAAAAGAAATGAGTACTGAAATGAGATTAGTATGAAGTAAATGTTGCAGCATCTGGAACATGCCAATGAATATTGTGAAGATGACAGAAGTCAATCTCTCACCAGGAGGTGGAATAACTGAGAAATTGTTTCCATACCAAGACCTAACAAAGTCTGGAGAGGACAAATTTGGTGACTTTAACATTGTCCAGATAATCAGGAATGTAAACACATTTAACTCTTAATGTCATTGATGTCCCCAGAAAATGTAGTTAAGCTACTTAATGTCATCTGATTTTTGTAAAATATCCCTTTATTGGTATAACCTGTGATTAATAAAGATCTCTATACTTCTGTTAATTAGGGCTAGATAATCATACTAGCAAGCCTACCTGTGCAGTTTAGGTAGGTGTGTAGGCCTTAAACTGATTAAAAATTTCTGACTCTGGCAGTTTCTCTTGAAAGTTATCAGGCACATTTGCATAAGAATCTTTCATTTGTAACTTACAGTCTTTATTCTAGTGGGCTAACACAAGTGTACATCTTAAGTTACATTAAACTATTACTTCTTTTAAATGCCCAAGAATGGCTGTATTTTAGTTTTAACTGTTTTTCTAGGTGTCTATGATCACGCTGGTCAAATTGACCTGTTCATGTCTTGTTAAAGAGTCAGCTGAGTTCCCACAGGGGTCACTCGTAGAGAACTTAAGAGCAGTTTCTTAGCTCCATTAGTGTCCTTGGTTAGTCAGGGTCTCCTTGATGAGGTGGCTTCCCTTGGAAGCATTAGGGGTGTCTCCCTTTTTCCATGACCCTCCTCTGAAGCAGGTGCACTGATTGACTTTTCACCCTCTAGTGGCCTCATCGATCTCCTTGATCAGGAGGTTGTGTGACCCACCCAGACTTGCAAAGCTCCTTAGAGAAGTCCTCTTCTTCCCTGGGTTTAGGCCAACATTGAGGGCAAGATACGTTTTTTTTTTTTTCTTGGCCTCTGTATTTAATCTCAATGTCTAAGTTTGATCTTAACCATCCAGCAAACCAGTCTCACCAGTCATAAAGTAAGAGTACTGGGCTTTAACTTCAATGTCTATAACTTTACAGATATTTACCCTTTTATTTAACTGGAGTCTGTATTAGTACTGGAAGTTACCACTATATGTTCTATAGGTGATGGCTTATCACAAGTTACCTAGGTTGTGTGTTCTTGAAGCAGCTACTTCTGCAAAACAGTAGCAGGTAACAGTTTTACAAAATGAAATTAGCAAGAGTTAAAATATATTTAGCTTGTATAGTAGCTATCTTAAACTTTGGCTGAGGTATACATTATATCCCCTGTTTGAGATCACAGTAATTTTGCAAAACCAATCTCTTGACTGTAACTTTAAATAAGCTGAATTCTAACTTATTTTGGTGTCACTCTAACATGCAATAAGGTGGGAGACAGAGTCTTATCTCAAGTAAGATGTGGTCCTTTACAAATCTTAAGTGAAGTGTTCTAATTCTGATGCTGATATTTGCTTCTTTCTTAAATATCATTTTAAGAAGTTTACATATATTGATTCCTGGGTCCATATGAACATTAGTTAACACAATTTAACATTATATCTAAAACATGAATTAAAGAAAGACTGAGAGAGTGTTTAACTTTCCTTTTGTGTGGCAAAGTGGCAAAATATTTTCATGTTTCACAATATTAACCTTTAAACAAATCAGGCTCTAACTTTTAGAAATATATTTACATTTGAAATTATTTATCTCATTGTAAAAGTAACAAATTTTACATAAACCATATTAATAACAGACCCTATAATAGAACATTAAATGATAGAAATAAATCCCCAATAAAATTTACTCTTTATAAGTTTAAAATTACCATTAAAGACAAGTTTAATCTGGAGAATAACAGCTTGATAAATTCCCTGCTTTAAAAACTTATATACCTGGAAAATAAGAACACATTTAATATACAAAGAGTGACCATTTCACAATTACCTTGACAATTTTATATTACCAAATTTAGTTTTTAAAGAAAATTTAGTCTCTGTATTATAGTACAATACTCTTAACAGTTGTTTAACCATAATCATATAAACCCCAATTTTTGAAGACTAATTGTTTTAAAGAATAAAATTTAATAAACACAAAGTTAAGAGTAAATTAGAGTTTCTAAGAAGTTCTTGTCATTTTGCCATATAGATTAAACTTTGGTTTATATCAGAACATTACTATTTCAACTTAGGAAAAAACCTAAATAGAATTAGCTATCTCACAAACATACAACCAAGTTAGTTACATGCAAACTTGATGAAATTTGCCCTTTACTTACACAGACTTTCTTAGCACTTACTTAGACCCTCATGTAGTTTATCACACACTATTTTTAACCCAGAAAGATTTTGTTCTTCACTAAATTTTCATATCTAGAACATTTTATTTTCTATTTCCTATTTGTTGACCCATTTTTTTTTCACATTCTGAAACAACTCTTTTTTTTTTTTTTTTTGGTGCTGTGGATTGAAACCAGGGCTTTGTTCTTGCAAGGCAAGCACTCTACCAACTGAACTATATCCCCAGCCCCTGAAACAACCCTTTAGAAATTTCTGAATTTAGATAATTACTCCATTTTAATAAGATTAAGTATTTTTTTATTTATAGTTCTCTAATTGAAACACAGTTGAAATTTTTGGAACCCTTTTTATATAGAATTGTACCTGTTAGGACATAACTCTTAGTAACCTTGTTTTTAGTTTAGTGATGACACAAAGCAATTTTAAACCCTTTTTACTTACCAACCTATGAAAACATCAACGATGTTTAAGTATGTTACATCATGAAATTTAAGGAGTTAAAGAGTACTCAATGTTATTTAACAAATAGCATTTTAACTTTGTTAATTAATCAGATGTCTCTAACACATTTGTGTAATCCTATACATATTAACTCTAATTCACTTATTTTGTAAAAGACAAGATATCAGACAAGTGTCCTGAACAGTATTTGCCATCTCTTTCCTATTGAAGGAAAGTCCTTGAAACAATTATTAGTACACATTTTATTAACATCGGCATTTCATTAGTTTGACCACCTAGAGATTTGTGAGTTATTTTCAAAGACATTTTATTTTTTATAAGTTTTCCCAATATAAATTGAACCCATTTAAATCACGTGAATTTAAAGTATCTGGATCCATTTTAAAAATTTTAATTTTAGGAGAGCTCAATTTTGATACAGACAAAACATGACATCAGACAGCATGACATACAAATAACACAAAGTCAAAGGCCTTCTAACTTTATAGGTGAATTTCCATTGCAATGTAACAAATGTAATACAAAGCTGATCTCCCACCACTTCTGTTGCACCACAACCTAACTTGCCACTCTGAAAGCAGCTCTGACTGCCCCTTATGCTGCAGGAATTTCTGGCCTATGCTACAGCCTCTTCCTGCTTCCCACATTACATCCTAGCTTGTCAGTCTGAACATCCTGGCTAGCTACTGGTTTATCAGTCAGTTTGCAAGTATTCTCCTCTGCTATTGGTTTCTTCTAGTCTGGGAGATTCCAATATCTGGGAGAAGCATTCATGCCATCTTTCTCTTTCCCTTCTTTTCAGCCCCACAGCAGACACTCTAGTTGTCCATATAATAAAGTATCTTGCATGAGGTCCTGTGTCCATTGTGGATTTCTGGGTGCTGTTGCTGGACTGCAACTCAGACCGGGCATATGGAATGCCTGCTCCATCAGATTTAAAAGCCAGAGCCACCGTGGGTCCCTAGCTGAGCTGCATTTTTTTCTTACATCTTGTGCCGTGACTTGGATGGGTCCTTTTGCTGCCTCTTAGGCCAGTGGAAACCCATTTGCCACCCCAGTGTCTCACCTTCCATTTTTCTAGATGCCCAGCTTTCTGCATGCAACATTGAATTTCAAATTGATGAGTTTCCTAAGGTAAGTCCCCCTAGACTGACTGAAACACACCTCTGCTGACCTGAGAAGTGACCATCAAGTGTCCTGGGCTCTCAAGGCTGCTGAGGTGTGGGGGTACCCCCAGTCATGACTTTCATAGTTACAGCTGGTCCCCACAGTTGGTCTTATCTACTGAGTGGATTCCTGATTTTATGGTGGAGATTCAGCCTCTCAGGGTTGAGGCTCAACTTCACGTACTTTTTTTTTCCTGAAAATCCTGACGTCATGTCCTCAAACCCTCATGGCTATTGCCCCGTACACATTGGTGCTGTGTGACAACCACATCTCTGTACTGCCTTCTTTTAGTTACCTAACCCATGTTTGTGGGATGCCTCGAGCACTGACTTAGGTGTTTCTGTCTTCACCATGGGATCCAGAAACTCCACCCCGGCAAACTTTCCCTTGGTATGTTTATTGGACAATATCAAGCACCTCCACCTGTTCCTTGAATTAGAGTCAACCTGTCCTTTAGATAGTAAATTAGAATGACCTATTTATGACATTCTAGATCCCAGTATTATACTAGGTATAGTTATGTGTATAATTATACTGGGTATAATTAAGTATATATTATGTGGGTGAGCTGGTGAATGGAAAGAGACTGGGTGTCTGTGGCAGAAAGAGTTTCAAACCTGCATCCTCCCAGGTCTCCAAAAAGCTGCCATTAAACCAATTAACTATGATAAATTTCAGGAAGTAATACAGGACATAACTGAAAACCCATCAGCATTTCTAAGTTGCCTCACAGAGGCCATGCTCAAGTATATTAACCAGGATCCTGAAACTCTGGAGGGACAGCAGCTACTTATGACTTATTATTTTTCCCAAAGTTACCCTGACATAAAGGCTAAATTAAGGTGGTTGTATAGGGGGCCCCTTACTCCACAGCCAGAGGTTCTAGCAGTGGCATTCAAGGTTTATAACGAAAGGGATGAACAAAAGCAAAACTTAAAGTACCAAATCCTGGCCAAAGCCTTTCAACTGGCTAGACCTGCCTAACTGTCCACTACAAGGGTCACCCAAGCACCCAGAAGACCTCCAGGCCCATGCCTCAAGTGCAGGCAAGAGGGCCACTGGGAACGAGCTTACCACAACCCCCAGCAACCCCAAGTCCTTGTCCAAAATAACACCAACTGGGACATTGGGCAATGGATTGCCCTGGTACTCAGAAGTGCCAGGTCATCCTTGCCCCCTCCCTCTGGTGACTTACTGGGATTGGCAATGGATGACTGAAGGGGCCTGGAACTTCTGCACCCAACAATGATCACCGCTCAGGAGCCCTGGCTGACCCTTAGAGTAGCAGGCAGGCAGATCCTTTCCTTATAGGCACTGGAGCCACCTTCTCAGTGCTGCGGGAGTTTTGGGGACCCACTTCTCCCACCAAATCCGCTAATGTTGGGGTAGAGGGAAAACTGTATTACCCCCTACAAACCCTCCATTAAGTTGCCATATAGGACAAATTGGCTTTACTCATTCCTTTTTGATAAATCCTTTGTGTCCCATCCCCTTCTGGGAAGGGACATCCTAACCAAATTGGGTGCCTCTATTTCCTTCTCACCCACCATGTGCCTCAGCCGACTCATCTGCTATTCCTCTCCTTATGATTCTGCAGGAATATATAACTCAAACAGAGTCTTCATATCCCTTTTCTCCCTCCCTGGTTGACCCCAATGTCTGGGACACCCATACACCCTCTATAGCCAAATGCTCACCTGTACTCATTGATCTAAAGGGGTTTTCATACCCATCCTCACCTGTGGTTTCCACAACACTTGTTTTCACTACTCAAGCTACCAGAAAATCTAATATATCTTCCATAGCATCCCTTTTGTCATATTAATGGCAAAAATAGGATTTTCATTGACACCTCAAGGGAGAGCTCAAAGGTTTTAAGAAAGAAGAACACAAAAGTCAGTCACTAGAGATAGTTTAAATATGAAACAACAATTCAACATGTTGAAAGTGATAATCTAGGAGCACATATGATTATATGACCAGCGTGATTGTGTGACCCATGATTCTACATCATGTACAATCAGAAGAATGGAAAGTTATACTCCATTTATGTATGATGCATCAAAATGCATTCTACTCTCATGTATAAATAATTAGAATAAATTTTTTAAAGTTACTGGAATATGAAAGTGATCCCTGACATTCATAACTTGCACCCACAGAATTGAGACTTTGAGGCTACAGCAAAACATCCTCCAGATGACCACCCCAGTTTACCCACAGAAGAGAACAGCATAGATATTTTACCTGGACAGTTGGCAACTGATGCAAAGCTGGTCTGAGAAGACAAAGAATGACACCATGCTGAACAGTGGGCACCTGATTGCTGCCATGGAGGAAGTGCTGACAAAGCTGACCTGACCATACTGAAAGCCAGCAAATGCTCCGTAGTGTCCACTATGGCTACCTCCTGGGATTGTGCCGTGGAATCCTGTCTCTGGACTTCCACCTTTCAACCAACTGACTCAGGAGGTGGAGGCAGAAAGATGTCAGTTAAAAGTCATCCTCAGCAATTTAGCATGGTCCTAAGCAACTTCGATGGAGACATAATTCAGGCTAAAAAATCTGATCAGACACAAGGGGTGAAAGTGGTATCTACCCACATTGCTTCTAGCACTGCACATAAGAAAAACAATGACCAGCACAGCACAATGGTTCACACCTGCATGTCTTCCCAATGACTCAGGAGGCTGAGACAGGTTAGAAAGACTGCAAGTTCAAGGCCATTCTCAGGAAGTTAGTGAGATCCCATACAACTTGATGAGACCCTGACAAAGTAAACAATAAGAGTTCAAGACATGTATCAGTGCTTGATTGTTCCTGAGTTCAATCCCTGGTACCAAATACTGGACTAAGGAGACTGCAGAATATGAAAGAATGGAACTTGACAGTGGTTTCCAACCTCTCCACAGCACAAAGAAAATAGGAAAGAATCAGCTTATCTGGCAAGTAGGTGACAAAACAAATCCTCTAGGTTCTAATATTTCAAAATCCGAGGCCTGGAGATGCTAGAAGATCCAGCAGAAAATAAAGGCAGAGTATCCTAACCCCAAAACCAGGCTAGGATTTGGAATGGGACAGGGGCGATAGAAAGAAAAGGGGAGTAGAAAGGCACATGATCTTACCCCCTTAAAAACATTTGAAGGGAAAAACAGAGCATACTAAAACATGACAATAGCAATAATGTCCTTGAAGGAGATCAAGCCATTTAAAGCCAAACTGTGAGCAGAAATCTGTGACAGACTCTGCAGCCATCTTGTGAAGCATAGAGCTGAGCAGTCACCCTTTACATCATCCCAGCTTATGCCCCCCTTTAGACAACAGCATATTAAACCAAAGGAAGCATTCCTTTTGTGGATTTCTTGAGAATTAAATTCCCTGAAGTTCTTTTCCTTCACCACGGATAAGAGCAATAGGGTGGAGGACATCCAGTCCTGGAAGTGTGAGCCCAGTGCTCCACACAGCTTCTTCAGGCACAGGCAGACACCAAGTGATTACTGGTAAGTGGAGGCAGAAGTCAGATCTCAGATACATGTGGAAGGCAGTTCTGACCCTGATCAGAGGAAAGGAAAACTCTAAAGACTGCTGCTGCCACTGGCCTCTGATGGTGGTGGAAGGTGTGTGGGAAGTTGCTCCAGTCCTAGAGGGACTATTCCTCTAATTCTAGCCAATATCTGGGTGGAATCTGTTCTGTAGGAAAACTGTCTGGATATCTAGCAGCAGAGAGAGACAGCCACAAAGCATTGCAATATCTTGCAGACAGCCAGGTTGAGAAATTGCCTTAGTCCTGTAATGTTTAATGGGAAAGTACCTGGATCATGATCATAACCAGTGGGAGGTTGGTCAGAATAGAAATCTACCCCGGGCCAAGGCAGTCAAGAACCATGGCACCCAGCCTGACCCAGAGCCACAGGTAATGAGTGCCTCTGCACTGGCTGGACCTTGGCTCAGTCAGACTGAGTAAAGGATAGCAGGGCCCATGGTCCTCATCCTGGGGAACTGGAAGCTGAAACCCAAGTGAACCAGCTGAGTTATTTCACTCAGCAGCAAGGACAGGACTCCAGTGAGCTGGGTCGACCAAACAGAACACTTCTGCCCCACAGTTTACTTGCAAAGAATCAACAACTGCAGGAAATGTGCTAGGCCCTACACCACATCAAAAGTATTCTGAAGAGGTGAGCAAGTACATGCTGATCCATGGCAATCATGGGACATTGCAGAGCCTACGTGTTTAATTCTGGCACACAAGAGAAACAGCCAAGTTGAACAATGCACTCTCCAAGCAGTCAGTTTCAGGCTCCTAAGACAACAAACCAGAAGATTGGGGGTCCTCAGAAATGAGGAGAGCCCCAGAACCTCTGGAGGGATCCAGGATCAGAGAATGATAGACATCTTCCCAGTGTCCAAACCCCAATGAAACCAAACAATAATTTTCTTCATCTTGGAATGGTTTACTATAAACAAATCTAAAACCAACTTTGATCATATGTATGACTCCTTATCTTGATTGGTGGTTTTTACCCTAATAGCGAGCATTGTATCTTCAACCCACTTGAATGTATTTCTCTAAAGGTTTAAAGTATTAATTATAATCATTCTGCTTTCTAAGCTCTGGTTTATACTTGCTCCTCTTACCCCCATTCGCCATCTTACACTATCAACTAAACCTCAAATTCCCTACATCCATCTATTTTTATTTTTGCCTTGGTGTATATTGTTGTTTTCTATATTTTCTTTGTTGTTTCTCCCTCTTCTCATTAATCTTTCTCTCTTCCCCCTCTCAATCCCCACAGAATTTCATAGCATATTTACTACATGCAATAAGTAATTTTTTTTTACCTATTCCAGTAATTTACCATTAGTTTATGCCTGGATTTGAGGCATTGGTGAGAACTATATCAGTTAAAATCAAAAAACAAATAAACAAACCAACAAATGGACAAATGAACATAGCACATATCTCAAAAGAAGAAATATTAATGGTCAACAAATCTATGAAAAAATTTTCAACATTTCTAGCAATTCGGAAAATGCAAATTAAAACCACATAGAGGAACCAAGATGGAGCACTAGAGGGTGACAGCATCTCCTGTCGCTCCAGAAGTCAGGATTCAAGAAGGGGAGGCGTTGAGAGACTCAGACTCACATAGAGCCATGGGGTGAGTCTCCCCCACCGGGAGAAGTTCAGCCTGGGTGGCAGACCTGGACAATGGCGGCTTCTCAGAGCAGGGCAGGGCAGCTAGAATCTTCTCCAGGCAGCCCTGCCCCCTTTGGCTGCGGGCTCCTTCCATGACCAGCTTCTTGGAGCAGGCTGCCCAGTGAGAGCCTTTCTGCACAGAGCCAGCTCCAAGTCCCAGAGCCAGTGGCAAGCTCCGGCCTGCAGGCAGCCTCTGGGACCAGGGCAGGGCAGCCAGAGACTTCTCCAAGCAGCCCTGCCCCCTCCAGTGGCAGGCTTCTTCCATAGCCAGCTTCTCAGAGCAGACAGCCCAGTGAGAGCCTTTCTGCACAGAGCCAGCTCCAAGCACTGGGACCAGTAGCAGGCTAGGGGCAGCTTTCTTTAGAAGCACTAAATTATCAAGTTCCTCCAAGATTTCAGGTTACTGAAGGCTGGGAGGTGATATACTGGAAAACTACAGGGACACAATAAGCAAATAGAGGAAATTTGCAATATCTCAGAGTCCCACTGATATCTGACCCATATGAGAAAAGAAGGGAAGAAAATGTCCCAAACAAATTTAGATACTATATCAATAAAACCCAATGACAGCACAGCAGAAGAAATGACAGAAAGGGCATTCGGAATGTACATAATTAAAACAATCAGGAAAGCAAACGAAGAGATAAAAGAGCAAATGCAGGCATTGAAGGAGGAGATGAAAGAACAAATGTAGGCATTAAATGATCACAACAATCAACAGTTAAAAGAGCAAATATGGGAAGCAAGAGATCATTTCAATAAAGAGTTAGAGATACTGAAAAAAAAAACAAGAAATCCTTGAAATGAAGGAAACAATAAAACAAGATAAAAACTCTATTGAAATCATAACCAAAAGGATATAACACCTGGAAGACAGAAACTCAGACATTGAAGACAAAATATTTAACCTTGAAAACAAAGTTGAACAAACAGAGAACATGCGAAAAAATCATGTACAGCATCTACAAGAATAATGGGATATCATGAAAAGACCAAATTTAAGAATTATTGAAATTGAGGAAGGCTTAGAGAAACAAACCAAAGGAATGAACAATCTATTCAATGAAATAATATCAGAAAATTTCCAAAATCAGAAGAATGAAATGGAAAACAAAGTACAAGAGGCTTATAGGACTCCAAATATACAAAATTACAACAGACCCACACCAAGGCACATTATTATGAAAATATCTAACATACAATATAAAGATAGAATTTTAAAGGCCACAAGAGAACAGAATCAAATTACATTCAGAGGGAAACCAATAAGAATATTAGCAGATATATCAATCCAGACCCTAAAAGCTAAAAGGGCCTGGAACAACATTTACCAAGCCCTGAAAGAAAACAGATGCCAACCAAGAATCTTATACCCAGCAAAACTCACTTTCAGATTTGACAACAAAATAAGATCCTTCCATGATAAACAAAAGCTAAAGTAATTTACAAATGGAAAGCCAGCATTACAGAACATCCTCAGCAAAATATTCCATGAAGAAGAGATGAAAAGCAACGATGCAAATCAGCAATAGGAGGAACTAGCCTAAAGGAAGAGCCAAATAAAGGAGAAACCAAATCGTGTCAAAAAGCAAATATGAGTCAAATGACTGGGAATACGAATCATATCACAATAATAACCCTGAATGTTAATGGCCTGAACTCATCAATCAAAAGATATACACTGGCAGATTGAATTAAAAAGAAAAATCCAACAATATGCTGCCTGCAAGAGACTCATCTCATAGAAAGAGATACCAATAGACTAAAGGTGAAAGGATGGGATAAAATATACCATGCACATGGACACAGCAAAAAAGCTGGAGTATCCATCCTCATTTCAGATACTGTAGACTTCAAACCAAAACTAGTCAGAAGGCATAAAGAAGGACATTACATACTGCTTAAGGGAAGCATAAATCAGCAAGACATAACAATCATAAATATCTATGCCCCAAACAGTGGCTCATCCATGTACGTAAAACAAATCCTTCTCAATTCCAGAAATCAAATAGACCACAACACAATAGTCCTAGGCGATTTTAACACACCTCTCTCACCACTGGACATATCTTCCAAACAAAAATTGAATACAGAAACCATAGATCTGAATAACACAATCAACAATTTAGACTTAACAGACATATATAGAATATACCATCCAACAAAGAATGAATACACTTTCTTCTCAGCAGCACATGGATCCTTCTCTAAAACAGACCATATTTTATGCCACAAAGCTACTGTTAGCAAATACAAGAAGATAGAGATACTACCTTGTATTCTATCAGATCATAATGGATTGAAATTAGAAATAAATGACAGAATAAGAAAAAAACATCTCCAATACCTGGAAATTAAATAATACACTATTATATGATGATTGTATAACAGAAAGCATCAGGAGGGAAATAAAAAAATTCTTAGAAGTAAACGAGAACAAAGACACATCACATCAAAATCTCTGGGACACTATGAAAGCAGTACTTAGAGGAAGATTTATTTCACGGGATGCATTCAACAAAAGAAGTAGAAATCAACAAATAAATGACTTAAGACTAAAGCTCAAAGCCCTAGAAAAAGAAGAGCAGACCAACAACAAAAATAGAAGAAGACAGGACATAGCTAAAATCAGAGCTGAAATCAATGAAATTGAAACAAAAGAAACAATCAGAAAATTAACAAAATAAATAGTTGGTTCTTTGAAAAAAATAATCAGAATTGATAAACCCTTAGCCACACTAACAATGAGAAAGAGGGAGAAAACTCAAATTACTAAAATTTGGAATGAACAAGGAAATATCACAAAAGGCACGAGTGAAATACAAAACATAATTAGAAGCTATTTTGAAAATCTGTACTCCAAGAAAATAGAAAACCTCAAAGATATCAACAAGTTTCTAGAGACATATGAATTACCTAAACTGAACAAGGAGGATATATACAATTTTATAAATCAATTTCAAGCAATGAAATAGAAGAGGTCATCAAAAGCCTACCAACAAAGAAAAGTCCCTGAACCAGATGGGTTCTCAGCTGAGTTCTACAAAACCTTTAAAGAAGAGCTCATTCCAATACTCCTCAAAGTATTCCATGAAATAGAAGAAGAGGGAACCCTCCCAGTCTCATTCTATGAAGCCAATATCACCCTGATACCTAAACCAGACAGAGAAACATCAAGGAAAGAAAATTTTAGACCAATATCCTTAATGAACATCGACGCAAAACTTCTCAAGAAAATTTTTGCAAATCGCATACAAAAACATATTAAAACGATAGTGCACCATGATCAAGTGGGTTTCATCCCAGGAATGCAAGGTTGGTTCAACATCAGGAAATCAATAAATGTAATTCACCATTATCAACAGACTTAAAGTCAAGAATCACATGATTATTTCAATAGATGCAGAAAAAGCATTTGATAAAATACAGCACCCCTTCGTGCTCAAAACACTAGAAAAAATAGGGATAGTTTGAATGTTCCTTAACATTGTAAAGGCCATCTACACTAAGCCCATGGCCAATATCATTCTAAATGGTGAAAAACTGAAAGCATTCCCCCTAAATACTGGAACAATGCAGGGATGCCCTCTTTCATCACTTCTATTCAACATCATCCTTGAAACTCTAGCCAGAGCAATTAGACAAACCAAAGAAATTAAAGGGATATGAATAGGAAAAGAAGAACTCAAACTATCCCTGTTCGCTGATGACATGATTATATATTTAGAGGTACCTGGAAATTCCACCAGAAAACTTTTAGAACTCATAAGTGAATTCAGTAAAGTAGCAGGTTACAAGATCAATGCTCATAATTCAGTGCAATTTTATACATAAGTGATGAATCTTCAGAAAGAGAAGTTAGGAAAACTACCCGATTCACAATAGCATTGAAAAAAATCAAATACTTTGGAGTCAATCTCACAAAAGAGGTGAAAGACCTCTACAATGAGAACTATAGAACAGTAAAGAAAGAAATTAAAGAAAACCTTAGAAGATGGAAAGATCTCCCTTGTTCTTGGATAAGCGCCCTATCACCAGGACCACAGACCCACTGATTGCACTCCACCTCCAGGATCCTGTAACCACACCAAACACACCCCCACTCCAGGACCTTTGTCTGACCAACCACACCCCACCTCCAGGACCTCCAGCCAACCACGTCCACACCGCGAGCTGTAGCTCCCCATATGCTAACACATTAGGAAGCCAGAGCAGCCATCTTGAATAATCCTGGAAGCTGTATCTCCATCTTTTGGTGGGGCAAATCCCATCCTGAGATGCCTGCTAGAGACTTGGAACTCAATGTCAGGTACCTCCCATGCATCAGGCTACTGAAGACTGGGAGGTTTGAATACTATATGACTCTTATAGTGTAGATACTCATTTTTCTCATTATTGAACAATTTTAAGTTTTTATTTCTTTACTTTTCTTGCTCTCTTTTCCTTTTGTTTTCCTGTTCCCTTAGAGTATCTTTCTCCCTTTTGGCTTGCTAACAACCAATTTCTGTTGATTATACTCTCACACTTTCTATTATCTAGAACTTTTGTATATTTTTTTCTTATCCCATTAACAGCTACATCCTACATACCTCTGCATCCTCTTTGTCCTCCATTAGATACTGCAGACCTTCTGTTTGTTATACTACAGATAAAAATTGAACTCATTCTGTTTATTATAACACCATTGTTAGTGTCCTCATTGGAGCTATTTGGACTAGGATTGCATACTGTCTGAATTGGGCACTTCTAATATTGATCTCCCCCTTAAAGAAAAGGTTAGGAAACATATAGGGTCACAATAAGCCTATAGGGGTAGATCTGCACTACGCCAGATCTGCACTGCTAGAGGGAAAGATACATGACCAGCATGAAAAAAACAAGGGAAGAAATTAAGCCAAACAAATCTACATTCTATATTAATACAAAGCAATGAGTGTATGGTAGAAAAAATGTCAGAAAATGACTTCAGATTACACATGATAAAGATGATTCATGAAGAAAAGAATGAGATAAGAGAGCAAATGCAAGCAATGAATAATAATAACCATAAGTAGTTGAAAGAGCAACTGCAGGAAGCAAAAGATCATTTCAACAAAGAGATAAAGATTCTCAAAAAAAATGGAAATCATTGAAATGAAGGAAACAATAAACCAAATAAAAACCTCAATCAGAAGCATCAACAAAAGACTAGACTACTTGGAAGACAGAACCTCATACAATGAAGGAAAAATATTTAATCTTGAAAATAAAGTTGCCCAAACAGAGAAGATGGTAAGAAATCATAAAAAGAATCTCCAAGAACTATGTGAAATCATGAAAAGACCAAATTTAAGAATTATTGGGATTGAGGAATGAATAGAGATACAAACCAAAGAAATGAACAACCTATTCAATAAAATAATATCAGAAACTTTCCCAAGCCTGAAAAATGAAATGGAAAATCAATTACAAGAGGCCTACAGAACAACAAATGCACAAAATCACAACAGATTCCACACCAAGGCACATTATAATGAAAATGCCTAACATTCAAAATAAAGATAGAATTTTGAAGGCCACGAGAGAAAAGCATCAGATTACATATAGAGGGAAACCAATACAGATATCAGCAGACTTCTCAACCCAAACTCTAAAAGCTAGAAGGGCTTGAAACAATATATTTAAAGCTCTGAAAGAACATGGTTGCCAAAAAGAATCCTATACTCAGCAAAACTAACCTTCAGATTAGAAGATGAAATAAAATCCACCCATGATAAACAAAAGTTAAAAGAATTTACAAATAGAAAGCCTGCACTACAGAATATTCTCAAAAAAATATTCCATGAGGAGGAAATGAAAAACAACAATGGAGGTCAGCAAAGGGAGGAACTACCTTAGAGACAAATCCACTCAAAGGAGAAACCAAACCAACTTAAAAAACAAAAATAAGCCCAAATGACTGAAAATACAAATCATATCTCAATAATAACCCTGAACATTAATAGCCTAATCTCATCAATCAAAAGCAGAGACTTGCAGAATGGATTAAAAAGGCCCAACAATATTCTTCCTACAAGAGACTCATTTCATATTAAAAGACATCCATGGACTAAAGGTGAAAGGATGGGAAAAAACCTACCACACATATGGACTCAGTAAAAAAGTGGGGATTTTCAACATTATATTAGATAAAGTGGACTTCTATCCAAAGTTAGAAGGGATAAAGAAGGACATTTCATACTGCTTATGGGAACCATAAATCAGGAAGACATGACAATTGTAAATATATATGCCCCAAACAATGGTGCATCCCTGTACATCAAACAAATACTCCTCAATTCCAGGAATCAAATAGAACACAACATAATAATTCTGGGTGATTTTAACACACCGCTGTCATCACTGGATAGATCTTCCAAACAAAAACCAGACAAAGAAACCATAGAGTTCAATAACACAATCAATAACCTAGACTTAATGGACATATACAGAATTTTCCATCCATCAATGAGCAAATTCACTTTCTTCTCAGCGGCACAGGGAACCTTCTTGAATATAGACCATATGTTATCCCACAAAGCAGCCCTTAGGAAATGCAAAAAAAAAAAAAAAAAAAAAAGAGATACTGCCTTGTGTTCTATCAGATTATAGTGGAATGATAGTAGAAAACAATGACAAAATAAAAAAAAAACAAATTATTCCAACACCTGGACACTAAATAATATGCAATTAATGAAACATGGATAACAGAAAACATCCAGGAGGACATAAAAAAATTCTTAGATGTCAGTGAGAATGACAATACAACATATCAAAATCTCTGGGACAATATGAAAGCAGTACTAACAGGAAAATTCATTGCATGTAGCGCATTCAAGAAGAGAATGAAAAGTCAACAACTAAATGACCTAAAATTACAGCTCAAAGCCCTAGAAAAAGAACAACAAAATAACACCAAAATTAGTAGAAGACAGGAAATAATTAAAATCAGGGATTAAATCAATGAAATTGAAACAAAAGAGAATTCAAAACATTAACAAAGCAAAAAGTTGGTTCCTTGAAAAAGTAAACAAAACAGACAAACCCTTAGCCACACTAACAAAGAGAAGAAGAGAAAAAACTCAAATTACTAAAATTTGAGATGAAAAAGGAAATATCATGACAGATACCACTGAGATACATAACACAATGGGAAGCTACTTTGAAAATCTGTATTCCAACAAAATAGAAACTATCTAAGACATTGAAAAATTTCTAGAGACATATGTTCCTCCCAAACTAAATCAGGAAGACATACACAATTTAAACAGATCAATATCAAGCAATGAAATCGAAGAATCCATTAAAAACCTACCATCCAAGAAAAGCCCAAGAACAGATGGATTCTCAGCCAAGTTCTACAAGACCTTCAAAGAAGAACTCATTCCAATACTTCTCAAAGTATTCCAGGAAATAGAAAAGGAGTGTACCCTACCAAACTCATTCTATGAAGCTAGTATCACACTCATACCCAAACCAGGCAAAGACACACCAATGAAAGAAAATTTTAGACTAATATCCTTGATAAATATAGCTGCAAAGATCCTTAAGAAAATACTGGCAAACCATATCCAGAAACATATGAAGAAAATTGTGCCCCACGATCAAGTAGGGTTCATCCCTGAAATGCAAGTATGGTTTAACATCCATAAATCAATAACCATAATCCATCATATCAATAGACTTAAGGATAAGGATCATATGGCTATTTCAATTGACCCAGAGAAAGTGTTTGGCAAAATACAGCACCCCTTCATGCTCAAAACTCTAGAAAAAATAGGGATAGTAGTAACATACCTGAACATTGTAAAGACTATTTATGCTAATCCCATGGCAAACATCATTCTTAATGGAGAAAAATTGAAACCATTCCCTTTAAAAATGGAAACAAGACAGGGATGTCCTCTTTTACCACTTCTATTCAACATTGTTCTTGAAATACTAGCCAGAGCCATTAGACAGATAAAAGAAATGAAAGGAATACAAATAGGAAAAGAAAAGCGAAAACTGTCACTATTTGCTGATGACATGATTCTATACTTAGAGGATCCAAAATACTCCTACAGAAAACTTCTAGAACTCATCAATAAATTCAGCAAAATAGCAGGCTATAAAATCAACATGCATAAATCTAAACCATTTTTATGCACAAGCAATGAAACAGCTGAAAGGGAAATGAGGAAAACAACTCCATTTGCAATAGTCTCAAAAAAATAAAATAAAATACTTAGTAATCAACCAAACCAAAGAGGTAAAAGATGTTTACAATGAAAACTGCAAAACGTTGAAGAAAGAAATTGAAGAAGACCATAGAAGATGGAAAGATCTCACATGTTCTTAGATAGGCAGAATAAATATTATCAAAATGGTTATACTATGAAAAGTGCTATAGAGATTCAATGCAATTTCAATTAAAATCCCATTGATGTACCTTACAGAAATAGAGTAAGCAATCATGAAATTCATCTGGAAGAATAAGAGATCCAGAATAGCTCACGCAATCCTAAGCAGGAAGAGTGAAGCTGGGGGCATCACAATACCAGATCTTCAACTATACTACAAACCAATAGTAACAAATATGGCATGGTATTGGTACCAAAATAGGTAGATCAATGGTTCATAATAGAGGACATAGACACAAACCCCAATAAATACAATTTTCTCATACTACACAAAGGTGCCAAAAATATGCAATGGAGAAAAGATAGTTTGTTCAAAAACTGTGCTGGAGAAACTGGAAATCCATATGCAACAGAATGAAACTAAACCCATATCTCTCACCCTGCTCAAAACTCAACTCAAAGTGGATCAAGGACCTCAGAATCAGACAGGAGACCCTTCACCTTATAGAAGAAAAGTAGGATCAAATCTTTAACTTGTCGGCTTAGGATCAGACTTCCTTAACAGGACTCCCATAGCACAAGAAAAAAAAAGCAAGAATCAATAACTTGGATAGATTCAAATTAAAAAGCTTTCTCTCAGCAAAGGAAACAATCAGCAATGTGAAGAGAGAGCCTACAGAGTGGGAGAATATCTTTTCCACTCATACTTCAGATAGAGCACTAATTTCCAGAATATATGAAGAACTCAAAAATCTCTACACCAATAATACAGATAATCGAATCAACAAATGGGCTAAGGAAATGAACAGACACTTCACAGAAGGAGATTTACAAGCAATCAACAGATTTATGAAAAAATGTCCAACATCATCAGTAATAAGAGAAATGCAAATCAAAACTACCCTAAGATTCCATCTCACCCCAATTAGAATGGTGATTATAAGAATACAAGCAACAATAGGTGTTGGTGAGGATGTGGGGAAAAAGGTACACTCACATATTGCTGGTGGGGTTGCAAATTTAGTGCAGACACTCTGGAAAGCAGTGTGGTGATTCCTCAGAAAGCTTGGAATGGAACCACCATTTGACCCAGCTATCCCACTCCTTGGTCTATACCCAAAGGACTTAAAATCAGCATACTACAGTGATACAGCCACATCAATGTTCATAGCTGCTCAATTCACAGTAGCCAGATGGTGGAACCAACCTAGATGTCCCTCAATTGATGAATGGATAAAGAAACTGTGATATATATATATATATATATATATATATATATATATATATACAATGAAATATTACTCAGACATAAAGAAGAATAAAACTATGGCATTTGCAGGCCAAGGGATGAAATGGGAAAATATTATGCCAAGTGAGATAAGCCAATCTCAAAAAACCAAAGGACAAATGATCTCACTGATAAGCAGATGATGACAAATAATGGGGTGGGATGGGGGCAAGAATGGAGGAAAGAGGGACTGTATAGAGGGAAAAGAGGGGTGGGAGGGGGGAAGGAAAAATTAACAGAATGAATCAAACACCATTACCCTATGTAAATTTATGATTACACAAATGGTATGACTTTACTTCCTGTACAAACAGAGAAACAACATGTATCCCATTTGTTTACAATAAAAATTAAAGAAAAGAAGGGAAAAAGAAATGAAAGTATCAGGTTATAGGATCTAAACATCTTCAACTCAAACAGGGTCAAACTTTTCTAAGATGATTTTCTAAAATCCTTTTATGATAGACAGTCTTGAACACTTGGTTGTTTCACAGTCGTGGAATGATTCAATCCCGTACCGTAGAAAACGTACATACTTTCCCTATAAAATGGAATAAAAGGGAATATAGAAAGATCTGGATTTTCCCAAGACACTGTTCATTTACCAAGACTTGGAGATGATGCTGTGCTTCATTTCAAACCCCTGAATTCTCTATTACCCAGGGTTCAGACATCAGAGATGACTAAAAGTAATTGGTACACTGATCTAGGAGATCTGTTCAATGAAGTTGGAGTTTTTTCTTTATAAAGCAGTCCAAGGGAATATTTGGAAGTACAAATTACATAAAGTTAAAATAGCAGTCACCTACTTACAGTTCTCTTTCCTTAAATACAACCAGAACAGACAACCAGGGGTGGCAGAGACAAGAGAATGTGTGCAGACTCAGTTCACTCTCCAAACTCAAGTCATGTCAAAACACAAGAAAAGACCGACATATTTGCCTTCTCCAAATCTGTATGTTATTCCTATAGATGACTTTATAATTGCACTTTCATCATCTCCACTGGAAATGATCAGCCAATTGGTACTCATAAAAAATAAATACCACCTGCCTTGAGATCTTTGCCTGTGCCCTCTAACTTAGCACATTGAAGTGTCAATATCAGTTTATCAAATGTGAGATCTGGATGCCTGACAGTCATTTTGAATGATTATAAATTCCCTGACCACCCTCCATCAACGAATATTGCCCCAATAAACACAATGCACAAATTTGGAAAAAAACAAATAAAGTAATTAAATGGGGGAAGCATCTTCTCCATTCCAAATATGTACTATTATCCTTGTTGCTGTTTTCTTCAATAGTCATTTGTTCAGCTAATTCAGATAATGATTCACCAATATTCTGGCATCCTCAAAGAGTGAGGAATAGCCTTCTCTTAAATTTTTTCATCCTATCAGTTGAATGTGGCTTGAAAAAATTCTGAAAGAATGAACACAAAAGTGATGTTATCAATATTTTATTGCTCAAGAAAACAATGTCATTCTGTGTTTCCTGAGAATCATCAAAATAGCAATATGATGAATCTAATCTGGAAATTTTTACTTTGCCAAATATCACAAAATTCAACCTTTTGTTTAAAAATATGCATTTGCTAATTAATGCTATATTTATTGGGCATTATTAGAATAGCAGAAATTTTGCATAATTAGAATTCAATCATAATAATAAAATTTAGAAGGTTTGGAAATTTTCTTAAAAAGTACTTTCTAAAACATTCTATCACTACAAATCACAATCACATAGGAACCAGTCAGTAGATATCTTCAGATATAACCATGGTTTAGGAGAGGTAAAATGGAAAGTATAAAGAATAATCTTTGACCATATACTATCCCATTTTATGCATTAGGAAATTTTCTCAAAGAAGTTCCCTGGTCCAAGTAAGAAAAATAACAAATAATTAGACTTATAAACAGGACTGCCATTGACTTTATCCTCCACATTATAGCATCTCTGGAATCAGGATGTATTTCACAATTAAAAGGATGTCAAAATGTAATTGAGAGCATTTTTTCTTTCTTATACATACATAAATGAATGATACATTCATGGTGTAGTCTTACAAATGATAAAGCAATGTACTTGGTACTAAACCCATTTCTTCAACAATTTACCCATCACTTCTTTCTGATCTATTTATTTATTTCTGACAAGGTTTACCAGGTCACCATTATACTATAACCATTATCCTACATAAGAGTAAGGTCCTCATAATGTCCTTTATACTTGGACTGGGGTTGTGTCTCAGTGGTGGAGTGCTTGCCTGGCATATTTGAGGCACTGGGTTCGATTCTCAGTACCACATAAAAATAAATAAACAAAATAAAGGAATTGTATCTATCTACCACTAATGTTTTTTTAAAACTCCTTTATGCTGAAATACATGATTTACCAACCACCTCTGTTTACCTATTTCTGTCTGTGTTTTGCTTATTGTCCCATTCTAAGTCTCTTATTCTAAGGAATTGAGTTTGCTGAACAGGTGACTTCTGCATAAGATACTAGTTATGTAATAATTTTTGTTTGCTCAGAGACTAAATGGAGGGTATCTACTACAAATTTACAAGTAGCAATAATTTTGTTCCTTACCATATCCACGTTATATTTACTATACATTTCAAAATAAACACTACAAGAAAAATATAAAACAACACACATTGAAATAGCAAGAATTACAATTACACTATAATAAAGACTTTTTCACTCCTAAGCTGTAATATAGGAGATGACTTTGATGAATTATTGAAAAGACTTCATGCCTTAGCTTGGTTTGGTTATAACACCAAACTGACAAATATATTCTGCTGAATATTTTCTATTAATTTATCTTTTAGATTACTATTCCTCTTTTCAACTGTAAACTACAATTAAACCTTATCTATTGGGTTTTTCCTTTCAATTACTACATTTTATCTGTTTCAAAATTTTCTTTTCTTTTTTGTAGATCCTACTTATCTAGTAAAATTTTAAATCTCAGCATGCATTTTTATAACTAGATTAGTCACCATGTTTTAATGCCTCTGTAACTCCCAAGTCTGTGTAATCTGTATCAAGAATATTTTGATGCTTTGAACTGTTCCTGGTCTTGATTTTTTTCTCTTGGTCTTACTTAATGCTTAGCAATTTTTTATTGACTGCCAAGCTCTCTATGTGAATAATTTTATGAAATGCCTATAGGAAAAAAAAAATACAGATTCTAGATGCTGTTACCTTCTGCCAAAGAAAATTTAATTATTTTCTAGAGGGAAGTCAAAGTAGATGAACAGGTCACCTCAATCCAATCAGGAACAGAGATTGCTGGAGTCTGAGTTTGAACACTAGCATAAAGTTGACCTGTTTGTGGTTTGTCCTCACTCTTATGACACAGCCTTTCAACAGATTCCTCTGTAACCTGAGGCAGAAAAACAAACTATCAAAAACTCCATGCAACTTCTCCAGTTGATTTTTGCTTATCTTTTATAACCTTCTCAACTTTTATCCTTTTTCTCTACACAGATTAAAAGTTATAAAACACAGAAGAAAACCTAGTACAGAATGTGTCTGTATCCTTCTCTTCTGAATCTTAACTGACTTAGTAGCTCTGCAATGCCTTCTAAAGGATTTTAATTTCCTAGTACTTCTAGTAGTTTCACAAGAAGCTTTGTCTTCTACAAGTTACTCCACCATAGGCAAAAATGGAGGTTTTGATGTGGATTTAAAGATAATATAACACAGGTATTTTACCAAGTAAGGAGGTAGTTAATGAAATCAAAAGTTGAATCTAGAAGGAAACCTGTTTAGTATAGGGCTGTCCTAAATGGTATCTCATATCTGACTGTCAAACTTATTGAACTACCTTCATGGTCAGTCATCAATGCCATTCATTTAAACATACTAGATATTTAAGAGGAGCCAAGCTATGTCACTCTCATCTTTCTAGATGAGTATGAAATAACACTTTATCCTAGAGACACTAGAGAGAGTTCCTCTAGCAAGTCATCAAGCATGGTAATTTTGTCAACCCCAACAGAGAAATCAAGAAATCTATATTCTACAAAATACTAAGAGCTAGTAGCTCATAACCACCAACTTCTTAGACAGCAAACTTTTTAAACACAGTCATATGGCTACTAATGTCAAACCAATTACATAGACATCATTTCAGTATCTGGCATACATTTTTTTCTTTAATTAGGACCTGCCTATTTCAAAATTTTTGAAAACTGGAACCTGCCCATTGTTCATAATATTAAATAAGAATAAAATTAAAGTATAACACAAATGATTTATATCATAAACTAATATATCAATTATATATGGATTCAGTATACAGTATAGCATAGAGTCTGGGTATTTGAAACAGCAGTCAACAGCCAAATATGGCTAATGAGTACCTGAAAGAAGTAAGTACAAATTGAATTGTGTCATAAATGTGAAATATCCATTAAATTTCAAAGGCTTAATAGGAAAAAAGAATATAAAATAATCCAATAATTGTAATGAATACCATAGAAAAAGAAAATAGAAATGGTAGCTGCTGGGGGAAGAAGTGAAATGAGAATTACTGATTACCTGGTACAGATCTTCAGTTTTACAAGTTAAAAAGAATACTCAGAGAGAGATAATGGTGATGGTTGCCAACAACATGAAGTATTTTCATAATAACAAACACAATGTTGGTTAATTCAGTACATATTAAATGTATTTTTTAAAAACTAAATGCACTTAGTTGCCTAGGATAGTAATAAGCATTTATTATCTCACAAAATTTTAACTTTAATTAAATTTTAATTGTTCTACTGCTAATATAGAGAAGATACTTTGGATATATTTAAGTGAAATGCATTACTAAATTAAATCCATCTTTAAGAAAATATTTTAAAAATACATGTTCAAAAGCTTCCAAGAGAGTACAGAAAAAGTCCTTCCCAAGTATGAGTTCATTTCTGAGTGAAAAATATAAGGGCTGTCTGCCTAGCTCAATATTTCCCAAGAATCAGATCAATAATGTTAGATTGAGGCTACAGAGTTGGGTAGTAAAATAATGAGTTTCAGATATTATCAGATTCAGATGTAGCAAAAGTGTTGAGTACTCCATGTAAAAAAGAAGAGGGAGAAAAATAATGAACAAAAACAGGAAAACCTTCATTTATACTAGTCCACATGGAAATAAATTTGATAGTTGCTATTATTTTATTTTACATGAAATAATTTTATTTAGACATGCAAGAAAAGCTATTTCTGGATCTACTAATTTAAAGCAAGCAGTTGTGTACAGATAACAAAAGCAACAACTTCTTACAGCCCAGCACATAGCATCCAAAGCAAATAGGCTAGCCCCTGAATATAATTATTTTTAAGGTAACTGTGACCACATAATATGTTTCTTAAATGAAGATCTGGGGCTGGGTATATAGCTCCATTGGTAGAGTGCTTGCCTCATAAGCAAAAGGCCCTGGTTTCAATCCCAAGCACTGCAAAAAAAAATGAAGATCTGTATATTATTTCAAAGTACTCAACTGATTTCTTGATGTGAACCATACATCCTAGGCACTTAAAGTTTTCAATTATATGGTTCCACTGTGGGGATGTGGGGATGTTTTGGGAGAAAAAAATGAATAATGGAGGGGGTAGAGTGGTCCAAAATAACCACTGAGTGATTTGCACTGCAGATTTTAATGTATGAAATATCCTTATTTTTTATGCCAGAGTGGGTACAAATGAAAAACAAATTAATAAATATATTGTATTTACAATATATAAACATCTAGGTATTGATACAGCATGAGAATTTTTGTACTACATAAATAAGTTCAGTATTGATACATGGAAAGGGGTATCACTGAGCAATATATAGTGCAGAAGACATTTTAACATAACTTTCTGAAAGTTCTTAAAGAGATTGATCAATATCATAGTATTGCACAAATGTGATTCAATAAATATGGTACTACAAAATTTCTTAATTGAAAGTTTAAAATATTTTACATGAATACAAATTAATTTTAGTTTCTTTTGTTATTTAAACATTCTCTTTTATGTGGTACATTAGAACATTCTAACTTACTATATATGTGTGTGTGTGAGTGTGTGGGTATAATTCACTGCATAAACAGATTTAAGTACAAAGTAACATGATTATCTCAATAGAAGCAGAAAAGTCTTCTGACAACATCCAGCAAACATTCATCTTTAAAACTCTAGAGGAATTAGTGACAGAAGGAAATTACTTCAACATTATAAAACTGAATAGGAGAAACCCAATGCTAACATTATAGTGAATGGAGAAAAATTAAAGCATTTTCTCTAAGAAACAAGAAGAAAACAAGGACATAAACTCTCACCACTCCTATTCAACTTGAAATTCAAGCCAGAGCAATCAGGCAAGAGAAGAAATCTAATGGCATGCACATAAGAAAAAAAATTCACTTGTCTCTGTTTCATGATTACATGAACCTTAACTTAGAAGATTTAAAATGCTACATTAGCAAATTTATAGAGATGATAAATTTACTAAAGTAGCTGGATATAAGAACAACATATGTAAATCAATAGCATTCTTATATTGTAAGATTTAACCTGTTAAAAAAGAAATTGGGAAAAAATCTCAATCACAGTACCCTAAAAACATTTGGGAGAAAAAAAAAAACTAACCTATGAGGTTAAAGACATCAACAATGAAAACAACAGAACACTAAATTAAAAAAAAATGGAAGCAGATCTTAGGAGGTGGTAATACTTCCCATGACCTTGAATAAGCAGGATTAATATTATCAAAATTGCCATAATACTTACAGCAGTAAATAGACTCAATACAATCCCAAACAAAATATCAGTGGAATTCTTTACAAGATACACTGACAAAAAAGCAGTTCTAAAATTCATTTGAACAATTAAGAGACAGAATATTCAAAGCACACTGAATGAAAAAAAGGATGCTGAAAGCATCACAATACCAGATAACCAATTATGGTGTACAGCTTTTGTATACAAACTGTATTACCAAAACAGACCTTAAGACCAATGGAATAGAAAATACAGAAAAATCCATGTAGATACAGTGACCTGATGTGACAAATGTGCTAAAAATGTGTGTTGGAGGAAGGAGAGATGTTTTAAACAAATGATGGTATGAAAATTAGATATCCATATTTAGAAAAAGTTAAATTTAATTCCTATCTCTCACCATGCACCAAAGCCAATCGAGTGGATCAAAGACTTAGGAATTAATCCAGAAACTCTAGAAGTGCTTAAATAAAATGTAAGTCCAACAAAGCATCAACTGCCTTAAGACTTCTAAAGCATAAGAAATAAAACCAAGAATCAATAAGTGGGATGATATCAAATTTCAAAATTTCTGCCCAACAAAGGAAACAAGAATGTGAATAGAGTGTCTACGACTGTGATAAAATCTTTTACACCTGCTCTTAATGACAGGAAATTATTATACAGAATATAAAACAACTAAAAATTATGAACCACCCCAATTACTAAATGGGCAAAAATTCTAAAAAGATATTGCTTAAAATAATAAACACAAATGGCCAACATATATATATGAAAATATGTTCAAAATGTCTAGAAATCAGAGAAATGCAAGTCAAAACTACATGGAGGAGAGTCTATTATTGTGTCCTTGATCTTTTTCTATACCTCAATAATATTATTACATTTAAAAAGAACTAAATAGAGATTTTTATCTCACTCACTCTTAAGAGTAGTTTTCAAGATTAATGTGGGGTATCCACATGTCAGAGAGACTATTTGGGGGGAAGATTATATATACAAGACCAGGGTAACTCCACATGTTTTATAGCACAAAAATGGGAAGTTATACTCCATATATGTATAATATGTAAAATATAATCTACTGTCATGTATATCTAAAAAGAATTTTTAAGAAGATCAAAAGGAATAATGTGGGAGAAAATGTACACTTATGTGGTATTGGTAGGACAGCAAATTAGTTTAATAATTTTGGAAAACACTATGGATATCCCTTTCAAAACTTGGAATGGAACCACCACATGACCCAGTTTTTCCACTCCCTGATATATATCAAAATATCTAAAATCAGCATACTGTAGAGGAACAGCCACCTCAGTCTTTATAGCAACACAATTCACAATAACCAAATTACAGAACCAGTCCACTAACCCATCAACAGACTAATGGGTAAAAAATATATGGTGTACATTCACAATGGCATTTTACTTAGTCATACAGAAGAATAAAATGATAACATTTGGTGGAAAATTGATGAAACCGGAGAACTTGACTTTATGTGAAATAAGCCAGATTCAGAAAGTCAAAAGTCAAATATTTCCCTCATATGTGAATGCTAGATGAAATAACTGAAAAAGGGGTAATTCATTAAAAATAAAAGTGTCATCTGTGGAGTAGAGAAAGGGGTTATAGCAAAGAGGGAGAACAAAAGTAGCATAAATAGTAGAATAAAACAAACCAAACTCTCTTGTGTACATATATGAAAAAAACACAGTGAATTTCAATTTTATGCATACCTATAATCACTAATTTAAACATTTATAAATGAATAGAAGATGAATCAATAGAAGCCAAACTCATCATTCTCTTAACACTTCCTTTAATTTTTTCCTTTATTTTCTTCTCCCCCTCAGAAACAACACATAATATTTTGCCTCTGCATCAGCCGTATTCAACTTTTTAAATTGCAAAATTTTTTCTACATACTCTTCTTTTTTCCTCTTAATTAACTCTATTTTTAACTTCTCTTAGTATTGGTTAGTTTATAAAATGTCAGACTGCACCACTAATGCCATAGCAAAAGTTAGTACACAGCAAGTCAAAGAAAATACCTGCTGTTTGATTGTATGACAGATAAGATTCATGATTACCTATGGACTATACTGATAGAAACTGCTATCCTACCATTTCTGTTTATTGTATCAACCAACATTGTAGATGTCACAATAGGCAATAAGTACATAATTTAATGCTATATATCATATGCATAAATTTTATTTGTTATTTAACTTCCACAATCTGTGAGGTATCCTAAGCCTACAGGATTCCTCAAAGCTTGTAGAGTAGAAGTCATTCTTCTTCAGATTCATTTGAACAGATGGGTAGACAAAAAAAACAGTATGTGAAAGCAATGGGAGAAAACATCCAAAACAAACCAGTATGGTACAACAGTAGACTCCACTGACACTGCAGTGCAGAAAATGTCAGGTGAAGAATTTAGGAAGTACACAGATAAGATAATCTAAGAGGTAAAATATGATGGAAGGAGTAAAATCACAAAGAAAATACAAGAAGTGAAAGATCACTTCATTATGGAGTCAGAGATTTTGAAGAAAAATCAAGTGGTAATTCTTTTTTTTTTAATGTGGTGCTTCATATCATACCCAGGGCCTCATGCATGCTAGGCAAGTGCTCTATAACTGAGTCACAACCCTGGCGACAAGTGGTAATTCTTGAAATGAAAGAATTAATAAAACAAATTTAAAATTTAATGGAAAGCATTACCAATAGACTAAATCATTTGAAGATTTTCAGGCAACAAAGGCAATATAAATAATCTTAAAACTTAACTTGATCATGGATAAGAGATGTTAAGAGGCCATGAATATAATTTTCAAGAAATATGGGATGATATTACAAGGTCAAATCTAGGATTTACAGGGGCTCTGAGGTACAAATTAAAGAAATGCACAATATTTTCAACAAAATAATAATGGAAAAATTTGTAAATCTTAAATATGAGATGAAAAATCAAATACAGGAATCATACAGGACTCCAAATATACAAAATTACAACAAACTCATTCCAAGGGATAAGTATTAGTCAGGTTTCTCTAGAGGAACAGAATCAACAGGAAGTATGATTATAAAAGATGATTTATTAGATTGACTTACATGACCAGAAGCTGGATAGTCCACAATGGCTGTCTGCAGCAGGAGAGTTGAAAGAAACAGAAGCTCACAGTTCAAGACACAGTGTTTATGGCTATTGAGGAAGCCTGAAATTAAACAGACACCATATTCACTTTTTTGAAAAACTACTAACTGATTTTTCTTTGAATATTTGTTTGTAGTTCTCATTCATTTGCCTTAAGACTCTTTGATCACTCTCTTTCTCTGCTCTTAGATTGAACCAAGTGTTGATTTACCATTGAGCTACATCCCCAGTTTCTTTTTTTTTCACTTTTTATTTTGAGACAACTTGTCACTAAGCTGCTGAGATTGCCTTTAAAATTGTGATCCTCCAGACTTAGCCTATTGGGTTGCTAGGATTATGGGAATGTGCTACTGTATCCAGTCTAAGATATTTGTCTTTAAATAAAGTATGCTCTTTTATCTGTGATTTCCTTCATTTGTTCCTTTAGTCACTTAACAAACTACCAAACACTGTTAGTCGTTGGTAATATAGATCCGAGTCAGGTAGTCAATGTGTTAGTGTCTGGCCTCCTGAATCATATATTCAAATGAATTGTACTGTCATGAACTGTTCTAGAGCACAGAATTAGCTGTATCTTTAAAATATTAGGGAGCTAACTACAAATGCACATGAGTGTGTGTACATGTTGTAGGAATTCATGGCATTCACTGGGCAGACAGTCTGGTTCTTAATCACAGAAACCCAGGCAGTATTGAGTTGTTTCTTCTTTAGACTTCATGTTTTTAATAAGACATTCTGCTTGACTTGCAGTCTTTTATAATACTATTTTTGTTTGTGCTGGTGTCCTGTCACTGATTTCACATTTTTATGTGTGATCTATTTTTCAAATTGTATCATAAATCTTATAATTAATATTTCTTAAAAGTGCACAATTTGCAAGGTAATTCTCATATATATTGTGGGGACTTAGAATTGTACTTAACAATTTCAATAAATTAGCCACATTACAAAAACTTACTTGAGGCTTCCCCAGCCTGAATCCTGCATCCCTCCATCACTCCCCACCCTCCCCAAATACCTCTCACCTCTGGCTCTCAGTCCCATTGTTCTTCCTTCCTTCTTCCCTTCCTCCCACCCTGGCCTGCTCCATCCCTACTCCATCCCTGCTCCTGGCCCACTGTGCTGGGTGTCTGTTGACCACTTTTGTGGACCCTCCAGCCAGCCTTCTGCCCACTACAACATGATGGTGGTGCCCCAGCTCAAGCCTGAACCAAGCTTGGCTCTCAGTCCTGCTGGAATATGCAGGGGCAACCATAGTCCAGGTCAACTCCAGGCCTCTGGCTAGGAACTTGTGGCATCCTGGGGATCATGAAGCATGCAGTCTTTTTCTCTCTGGTCACCACTCTGACAGAACATGCACAATTTTGCTGGGCTCCACAGTAAGACCCCAAAAAGTCACATAGGGAGCCTTCCCTTTCACTGCTTGCTGATAGGCCTATTGTGCTCTAGGCAGGCATCTGACACTTCCCTGTCATCAAAGTTCTCTGAATTTTCTGATGCAGTTCTTTCCATGGATTCCCCTAGCCCTATGGACTCCATCATGGCAAAATAGACAATTGAGAAGGCCACCCAGGAATCCCGGTGCATTATTTAATATGAGTATCCATGAGACTTTTCCAGATCTTACCAGTTTGGTTACTATGGATAATAGCTACCATACATCACCAACTCCCTGTGCTACAGAACATCTCCAACTCCCAGGCACTGGACAGTTGTGGGAACAACAAGGCAGGTGGCTCCCTGAGTGGAAGATGGAAATAGAGAAACAGAGATTCTTAGCTAAAGCGATTCTTCATGGCCCCTGCTGAGGTGGATACTGAGGAAAATAGTGGATTTGTAGAAATCCTGGGAAGTGACTTAAAGATGACTGTGTTGTTCCCCCAGGAAAGGAAATCCTCATTTCCACTTCATTGGTCAAGATCTTGGATAAGGAAGAGGAACAGTACCTCCTAATGTTCAGCAAGTGCCAGCAGCCCTTCTGCTCTTCATCCATTCCCTGAAGTGTGACCAGATCCATTCTCAAAAGGCTATAGCAGACCCAGGACAGGGACGTGTGTGTACAAAATAAGCACAGCAAGAGCATAACATCAACTGAGGGGAAAGGAACACCTGGGAGCAATAGAAGTCAACCTAAAGGTCAGCTGGGAAATCTAGAGGTGATGGCTAAAGAGAGCTGCTCTTGAAACTATGTTTCTCACTCCATTGCTTTGCTTTGGGAAGTTATCATTTTTCTTAAAGGAATTAAGTGAGTGAGTCTGTGCTGAATAAATATCCTAATATATTTTGATGTCACACAGGAGCCAGAGTGAGTATTTGAAAACTAGCTTTACTGTTTCATTGTAGGTCAAGTCACAGTTCTAATGAAACATTTTTATAGTTTTTCTGCTGAGTTTTAGTATTTTTTATTATTAAAATTACTTGTACATGAGACTATAATAAATTTTGATCAATATTCTGAAGCCATGCTGTGTAGAATTGGGTTTAGGAGTTGATTTTCTCATCTTTTCCATGGTTTTATGTAAACTTTTGATTGCTTTTTCAAGGTATGCATTAATTAAGAACACCGATTTGAAAAGTTCACATTTAAAGAAGGCAATCAGGGATATTAGGCATGCAGTCTTTGTTGTGCATATAACCAACCAAAAGAAAATATTTTGTATTTTGTAAATATTTAGGGTCTGTTATTCCTGGACATTAACTCTCATACATCTTCATTTTTTCTTTAAAATCTTCTGTTTTTTAAATTCAGGTTTCAACCATATCAGTTCTATGATTTTGCATTTTAGCAGAGATTTCTTATGTTTCAAACTCTGATGATGAGGGGCACTATTTATTTTGAGAGCCATCACTCAGGGCTGGCTTTCTAATTCTGTGTGTAAACTGTGGTGCTTTGCAGCTGCTGGTGTGGTGGAAAGAAATTCTTTCCTCATTGGTCATGTTTATGACAAGCAAAATCAGCATGCATGTTATCTGCTGTTCATTGCAAGGAATAGGAGAGAGTCATGAATTTGCAAAGGCATTCATGTCCTTCTTGCTGTTTTGGTATATTATTTTGAAGTTCAATTGTTAATAGATATATATTTGCAGATCATAAGCAATGAAAACTTTTTTTAGTGTCTGTTTAATGAATTTATCTTTTTATTTCAAACAACTTTCTGCAGTTTGTGCCCTACACAAAAGTTCAAAGCACTTCCATTTTCCAATACTCAGCTTTGAAACTTTGTACAATTCTTGTCTTGCAACATGAAGCACATGTGAAGAGGTTATTATGCACTGGAAAACTGTGCTCCTCACCTCACTATCAGGCACTTGTTTTATGCATCACATTCACTTTCTTGGAGCATCTTTGTGGCAGGGTGTGATACTCACCTGTAGTCTGCATCCTCCAGGACCTGCTATAAAGACCCTGGGCATTGTCACAGAGAGCCTTGTGTCTGAGAGGCATGAGTAACTTCAAGAGGATGAACCTTTATTTCAAGGCAGATTTTCCAGATACTTGTAAATTTAAAGGTAAGTTGAAGGGTACCTTGGAAACTGAGGCCAAGAAAATTTCTGGGGGTGGTCTAATTGTAGGGTAGCAGAAAATATAGTGGAGCCCTGGATGTGGAGTGTGAACAGAACAGCTCTGCTTGCTGGCTAGCTGCCTCCTGACCTCCATCACACATGCTAAGTGACTGAGTCATTCACTTCTTTCCTCACTAGGGAGCACAGAAGTCACCCACCTCCACCTAGAATAGAAGTCCAACATCACAGGTTTCAGTTGTCACCTGTTTGCGCACTGTAGGAAAGGAGGAGTACCCCACAAGAATTTGTGTGGTGTTTCTCAACTCAATCATCACCCAACCCAGTGAGTTGCACTGGAGGCACCCCATTCCTACATCTGAAGCTGTCAATAGCCATCACTCTGAGTGACTGTGAGGGCCCTGAGTGAGCAATATAGTGGGTGAGCCCAGGCTTGGAGGAGCTGTGTGCAAGGTCAATGTCGCTTTGTCCAGTATCTTCCTGGGTGCTCCTTGACTGAGCAATTAGACATGCTCCTGTGGCTTCCCTGGCCACTAGACCTGGTGGGGACCAACAGCCTGCCTCAGAACCAGCTTCACCAGCCTGCCAGCTTGCCTGGTGCTAAGGAACGATGGCAGTGTCACCTAGCAGGCCTGGAGGGTAGTGTGGGCTGTCAGTTTTCAGGGGGAGTCCCCTGATCAGGAAGGAGCTGGACCTCTCATAGACCAGATGGGCCATGCACCCAAAACACCCTCACTCCCCTTTCAGTGGGTGAATAAGTCAGGATCGTATTTCTTGAAAACACCGGGCCCCTGGGGTTGCATACCATTGTCTTCCCTCCTAATATCACAGCTGAGCTGGCACTTACTGAGTGTCAGAGAGGGCCAGGACCAAAAGCATCTTTGGTTGCCATGGGCACTGTGACACCATACTGCTGTCAGTCTGACTCTCTGTGACATCACCAAGGATTTGCATGCACTTATCAGGACCCATGACTTCCAAGACCTAGAAAGAGCCCTGGGGAGAAAAACCAAGTGCATTATCCTGAAGTAGCCTGGAATCTCCACATCCTTCAATCTCAACTGACTGGATGCCAACCTGTTCTACTTTGAATATATAGTTGTCTCTTGATTTGCTGTCATTTCACAGGAGCATTGTTTGCAAACTTAGGCATTTCTTTGAGAAGGAGCAAAACCAGTGTAGCAAGATTTTGAATGGCAGTTTATGATGGAATGCTCAATGGAAGTGACTTTCTGGAAGCTAATCTTAGTGCAATGATTGCTGAGAGAAGTGCATTAAACAGGACCTTGGGAAGTTTCTAAATTAGGTGAGGTTTTTTTTTTAATCTACCAGCATATGTTTGGCCTAGGGTCACATATCCACTGAGCCAACACCTCTTCCCTTTGTGTATTTGTATTTACAGACAGGGTCTCACTAAGTTGCTTATACCCTATGAAATTTAGGGATTCTGGCTTTGTACTGGAGAACCTCCTGACTTAGCCTCACCCATCCTTGAGATGACAGGTGAGATTCAGTACCTCCTCTGGTTCTTTCATTTTGGCCATTTACATGCTCATTAGTATTTTTAAAAGAGAATGTCAAGGAGGACGAGGTCCAATGGGAACAAAATGAATTGATTGTGGTTGGAATGGCTTGGCATTCAGGTTTGAATTACCCTAACAGTCTTCTTATATAATAATAATTTTAGCATATAATATGTCCCAGATGTCCTTGCCTATCCTCCCACTTCAAGCCACCATGGATCACCGAGGAGAATTGTCTGGTCAGAGTTCATCCACAAACCTTTTCTTGATTTCAAACACAGGGACAAATCTTTCTCTGGTGACATGCCCAAGGACTGTGGGACTTGATATACAACTACACTTTCTGGAAATTCTGTTTGCAAATATGAAATGAAAAATTTGTTGGAAAGTGTTTGGTTTTGCCTTCACATGAATTTCTTTTTCTGTATCTATTTTCATGATGTTTATTTACCCTTAATTCTATCAATATGATTTCTTTGTCATCTTGGGTTGCAATAACAAATGCCTTAGATCACGTGTCTTAGGCAACAGGAATTTATTTTTATAGTTCTGGAGGATGAAAGGTCAAAGGTCAAAGCACCACCAGGTTTATTGTCTGGTGAGGAATCCCTTGTTGAGTTTCATACTGCACTCTTTCATTATGTCTCAGGTGATCCTTCCTCAGCATAAACATTCAAATATAAAGAAGAATTCTAGAACACTTCTTAAGAAACTGCCAATCTTTTTAATTAAGCCCATACTTAAAACCTCTCTTATAAAAATTATGTCCTAGAAACCCTATATCCTGATATAATCTAAATTATGCCCTATAATTTTTATAATCCACTTACATTTAGGATTATTGGGGGAAACAATTCAATCCATAGAATAAGTAACTCTATTGATTGTTCAATGTGAAAATAATCTTTCTTTCCTATGATAAATTCCATTTTATCTTCACTTGTAAGCATTTTGTTGCATATTGCATTTAGTATATTTTTAGACATTTTGTCAAATTTTTTAGAATATTTACCTGTATTTTTAGTTTTCTTCGGATGTCTTTGATTTTGGCATTAAGGTGTTACTACCTTATACTGATTTGGGACACATTCTGCTTCATTGATTTTTTCTTTGAAGATTTTCTAAGTATTAATTCTATTTTGTGATAGTTTATTCACCATTAAAATAGTTGGGATATGGGCTTGAGAAAATATTTAAGCTATCAATCCATCCTCTGTGATTTTATGTCTTGTCTGTCCTATTTCTTCTTTTTCAGTAAGTGTATCTTACTAGGAATTTTGTCCATTTCATCTTATTTTATACTTTGTTAGAAAAATTTTTCAGAATATTCCTTTTCTTAAAATTTTTATTAACATATGTCTGTAGTGACAAACTCTCCTGATTTTAGTAATTTAGTGTATTGTTTTTCAAAAATTATTCTTGTTATAGGTTTGAACTTTTCTTCAACAAACCAAGTTTTATTTGATTTTCTCTTTATACTTTTATAATATTTATTTTTGTTCTCAAAGTTCTTTTTCTCCTAGTTTCTGCATGCTTTCTTCCTTTCATCTATTTCTTATGGTGAAAGTTTAGGTTATTGATTTGATATTCCTCTTTTTTAAAAATAGGAATTCATAGAATCCATTTTCCTTTAAGCACTGCTTTTGTTTAAAAAATGAGCACTGAATTCATCTTAAACCTCATGCCATAAATTTTGTGTGGTCTTTGGTTTGTCTTTGTTTCATTCATCTTAAAATATGTTTAATTGATGATATGAATTGTTTTTAAACCATTGATTATTTTAAAATGTGTTGTAGGATTTGACATATTTTAATATCAGTACTATTCATTTGATGGATCTTATTCTTTTTAGATACTAAAATTGTATTATTTAGATTTCTTTAAATTTATTGAGGCTTATTTGTTGATGCAACACATTCTCCAGCATAAGAAATATTTCAAGCAGACATAAGAAAAATATGCATTCTGCTTTTTTAAGGTGGAATTATCTACATATATCCTCTTTGGCATAGTTCTTACAGTGTGGCATGAGTCTATTTCTCTACTGATATGAGGTCAATTATTCCACACAGTAGTGAAATTGAGAGTTTTTTACCTACCTCTAAAGTTTCATTTTGGTTTTCTTTGTAGTCAATAATTGTATAGAAATTTTATGAAGGGATTAGAATGAATCTTCCTTTCCACATTTTGTGTACAGTCTCTTTCTCTCTGTGTGTGTGTGTGTGTGTGTGTGTGTATGTTGGTAGAATTTCAATAAAAATCTTCATTAACCTTCACTTTCTGCTTTTGTACAGCCTCAAATTTAGCTAAGTTTAGATCTTGAGGCCTTGTCATATCTTTCTTTCTTTTCACTAAAAAATATGTAAGATCTTTTTAAAGATTACTACTACTCTGCATTCTTTTTAATATTTGGATCATTCATATATTTTTCAATTTGGTTTCTCATCATGCAATATTTTAACATTTTTACTACTCAAAATATATTGTCCATAACAGTTTCTAGTTTTTGAGTACTAAACTAAAAGTCTAAACTGCATCAATTTTACCAATAAATGAGATGTTTTCCTCTTTTACAGTACTTAGAATCTTTTTTTCTTGTTTTATCTGTGCATAATTTCAGTTCATGTATGAAGCAAAGCATACTGTATCTTTAAGATTTGATATTTATTACATTTTAAAATACTTAATCATTTCTATTAATTGAAATATCCAACTTGAAAAAATTACTGTGTAATTTGTGTGTAAATAGCAGTCCTGTATTCAAGTTCATTCTGTTGATGTCATCGCTGCCATCACACACTGCCATAATGGATGTATTTTAATAATTAACAGGGCTAGTTTTTCAATATAAAATATCTTTTTAAATTATTTCCTGTGTAGTTTCTCATGTTCATTCTTCTAATAGTATTGAAATAACTTTCTTTTTCAAATCTAATCACCAACAAATTGGAAATAATTGAAATTATTTTGATAATTTATGGTGATTTGAAATCTTCACCTTATTGAATATCCTTTCCCAAGAAAAATGATACCTACATATATTCTGTAGACATATAAATGTTAGATCTTCCTTTGTAACTGAGTTTTAAAGTTTCTTCTTAATACACTGTGAATATTTATTAAAAGATTAAAGCATTGTATTTTCACTATTGCATTTTAAAATGTAAATTTTGTTGCTTCAAATTTCTCCCACAAGTATGTTACCATAGTTTAGATTAGACTAAGCAGTCTACAAGGAGTGACTAGAACAGTTAGTTTATAAAAAGACATTCATTTGTACATACAATACGGTAGATGTAATCTGTATGGGAGATGCATATAACACACAGATGGGGGCTTCCAAAGGCTCAGCTAAGAATTTACTGCTACTAAAATGAAAAAAAAAAAGAATTTATTGCTACTTAGGAATAAGGAAATGTGGTACATAGGAAATATTGGCAATCCAGGCTTTGAAATAAATCCTCTGGTATATTCAGAAAAGTCATCAGAAATGTGGTTGTCTTATGAGAATGAAGAGGTTAAATTAGTGTCTTCAGGAATGAAAATGGATGAACAGAATTCTGAGACATACTTAGAGCTTGTTTTTCCTTTGAATCATCTGCAAAATTATAAAGTCAAGCGAGAGACAACTAAGAAGGAAAGACACCTGAGGACAGAGTAAATTTTTCTAAAATATCCCTGAAATTTGGAGACAAAGATGAGAGTTCAGATGAGGGATCAACCCCATAAAATAAATAAACAGATACTGACTGATCTGAAAAGCAAGACAGACTAAACCAGAGTTTCAAGAATGAACAATAGTGTCTCTCTCTCTCTTTTTCTCTCAAACTTAATGAACCAAAAAATTTTAGAATACACACACACACACACTCATACATGTACAAATATATATATATATATATATATATATATATATATATACACAAAATGTATGTATAAATTTTCTGACAAGTTCATCATTCTGCATTTTTTGTAGGGGCTAATATTTTCCATGTGGATGTCCATACTTAAAAAAATATTACTACACCGGTCATATACCAGACAAGTACTCTGATATTGATTTTAGAAACTAATATGAAAGTAACATAATATATTTTATGACTTTGAATTTGAAAATGTTTCATAAATGAGTTGTAGAAAATGTTAAAGAAAAATGGCATGTGGGATTTCCTTAAAACCAGAACCACTGTTTCTCAAAATAATGCCAACAATGCAGTGAGTAAGAAGGCATACAGTGCCAGATAATTATACTATATTTTCTGCACAAACTCATATTGATAATGTTTAATCTTCATACAAATCAATAACTAAAAACAATATTGCAATAGACAGAAGAAACACCTAAAAGTTAAAGCAGTCAGTTTATTCAAATGAATATCAAAATACTTAATAAGTCTAAGAAAATAGTCAAATAAATTATTTATAAAGGAAGTGAAAATTAAAGCTATGAGATAGCAAAAATTCACCTATCAGGATGACTAATATGAAAAATAAAATATATTAAATATTGTTTATGGCATCAGTGAAGTATGTACTCTCATGTGATACTGGTACAACCACTATGGAAAATTATGTGGTGTACTTAAAACTATATCTCATGACCTATACATTGCATTGCAAGTAAATATCTTTCAAATATAAATAGGTATATATCTTTCACCTTCTTAAAAATGGGTATAAATAATAGGATTATTTATTATAATCTAAAAATTATAAATTACCCAAAAATGCCCATGAATAATAGACTGGATAAATATATGTATAAGTATAATGTACATCTTCTCAGGGAAATATTTTTATGCTCATTGTTAATAATAATAATGTATGGTATGATTAAAATTGCTAAGGGATTACATTTCAAATATCTCTGCACAAAATGCAGGTAAATGGGATGATGGATTTGTAAATTAGAGAGATTTACCATTATGCATTATTTGTGTATATTAAAACATCACACTGCAGTTCATAAATACAATGAATTAATGAGGAAACCAGGCAAAGACAAAGCAAGAATATTCAGAGAAGAAAGAATTGGGTTACAAGAGCCTTAACACAATAAGGGAATTAATCACATACAGGTTGAATTGAGTGGTAACTGAAGGCAGGTAGGGAATGGCTGGAGAATGTGGGACAATGGGGCCTGACTTTGGGGTATAAGTTTTGTATCTGGTGAGTGGAGACTCTCTCTCTCTCTCTCTCTCTCTGTCTCTCTCTCTCTCTCTCTCTCTCTCTCTCTCCCTTTCTGATAATGATGAGAGCAGCATATCTCTTCCACACAATTCTTCCATGATATTCTGCCTTGCTTCAAGTCCCAAGGAATGGAGCCAAACTTCCATAGACTAATACCTCTGAAACCATGAGCCCTCAAACATTTCCTCCTCTGCAATTATTATGGTTGTGTCTTTTAGTCACAGCAATGAAAAAGTTGACTAAAACAGAAAGAAACTACAGACCAATATACTTGATGAACATAGATACAAAATTTCTTAAAATGCTGGCAAACTGCATAGGAAAGCACATAAAAAGATCAAGTGCATCATGATAAAGTGGGTTTTATCCCAGGGATGCAATCTTGGTTCAACATATGGATATCAGTAAATGTAATGCAACACATAAATGGACATCAGGACAAGAATCATGTGGTTATTTCAAGAGATATAGAAAAAGCATTTGAAAAAATAGAACACACATTTTTAATTCACTAGAGAAACTAGGGATAGAAGGAAATTACCTTAACATTGTAAAGGTTATATATGATAAACCAAAGGAAGAAATTATACAAAAGGAGAAAAATTGAAAGCATTTTCTCTAAAAACAGGAAGAGAAAGCATGCCC